>NW_007247450.1:674274-700954 GCF_000164805.1 Carlito syrichta
AAAAAATTAGCTGGGCGTGGTAGCGCACGCCTATAATTCCAGCTACTCGGAAGGCTGAGGCGGAAGGATCGCCGGAGCCCAGCGGGTCGAGGCTGCGGTGGCTGGGAGCGGCCACTGCACTCCAGTCTGGGCGACAGAGTGAGACTCCAACTCAAAAAAAAAAAAATTCTCAGCCACAGTGGGGGTTCAGCTCCCATTTATTAGGGGAATCCCCAACTGGCCATTCTAAGAAGCCACCAGGGTTAACAGTTTATACTAGTAACTGACTCCTGCCCTGACCAGTGGGTGTGACACTCCTGCCCTCAACAGGAGTTAGAGAAGGGCAGTGAATGAATCACGCTGAGAAAGAGTGTCAGAGATGGGGGAGATGCATGGGAACCAAGACACGGACCTTGCCTTTGGAGCCTCTGCTGACATCGTCCTGGCCCTGAACTTGGGGTACTTCCCATGTATAGTTACTACACAGGCTTCAGCACAGAGACGTGTCAGAAGGGCAGGGTCCACACCAGCTCTCCTCAGCTGCTGATTCATGGAGTTATTGACCAGGTTTGCATTTTGACAGCTCAATTGGGTACATAAACGATGATATGAATTTTCCACCCCCACCCCCACAAAATCCAAAACTAATTTATAATTGTACTTCAAGCAGATCCTCTCATGCCCTGGCTATTTGAAACCACATTCATTACTTTACAAACACACTAAATTCAAATGTACCTGATATATGTTTCAAGAATAACTGAAATTAAATGCTTGCTAAACTACTTGCAGAAATCATCACACAAGCCTTCCCATTTGATCTTGATCTAACGTGAAAATGTTTTTCATAGAGTACTTATTACTATCGGAGCAAATGTGCATATCTCCATTGACAGAGTTTTCTATGGTTATTAGTAGAAGGTTATACATCAACTTTTTCAATGGCCCTTTTTTTTCATTTATGGAGAAATTGAGGAGTAAAGAGTTTGAATAGCACACTCATGACCCCGCTGTGGCAGGAAGGCAGAGAGAGGCTTATACCAGTAACCATGACTACAGGCAAAACCTGCTTCTACAAGTCCAAGTCCGCCCTTTAATGAGCAGGACAGTCCAGGGTAAGGAAATTGAAGATGGAACTGTGTTAGTTTTCCATGGCTGCTATAACAAAGTAGCACAAGTCAGTGACTTAAAACAACAGATATTTGCTTCTCTGGTAGCACTGAGTCCAGAAGTCTACAGCCAAGGTGTTAGCAGGGCTGGGCTCCCTCCAAGAACTCGAAGGACAAATTCTGTCTTGCGTCTTTCAGCTTCTGTGACCCCTGTTGATCCCTGACTCACAATTGCATCTTGCCAATCTCTGCAGCTGTATCCACTCGCTTTCTTTCTTCTGTGCCCTGTGTGCTTGTGTCCTCTGCTAATTTTTTTTTTGGAATTATAGCAGACCCTAAACCAGAAGAACCTCATCCTCACTTGAGGACATCTGTAAAGTCCTCACTTCCAAATAAAGTCACATTCTGAGTTTTTAAGTGGGTATGCATTTAGAGCCAGGGGACATTCTTCAACCCAGCACAGTAATTAATATCCATGTTGGAGAAGAAAGCACTTGCGAGAGTGTCATTCTGACATGGTTCACGGTTAGGATGGCACACATTGAACTGTTGATTTAATTTGCATTTGCAAAATACCACTTTGGAGAGTAAATAGACAAGCATCTACACGATGTTAAGTATTTTTACTGCCTCGTTGTAAGTATTACTAAATAAAACAAGAGAGAATTATGGAAAAATGTAAAGTACTCCCTTATGTGATGGTTTCTTTTCTTAAAATTTTTATTTGAAAGATATGGGGTATAATTCAGGGTTAGGTATACAGATGGTTCTCCTGGATATTCATTTTTTTTGTAAGTTGTGGGATGCAATTCAGGGTTAGGTATACGAATGGTCATTGTGTAGGTAAAGTTTGGGCCTCACTTTGGTCCACGTGACAGTTTCTGCACTGCAGGGCAGTCATCCTAGGACCCTGCTATTGCAGAGTGAGGTAGACCCGATGTGATAAATGAGGGTGACCTGGGACATGCTGACTGCATCTACACGTTGGAGACCAGGGGACCAACTGCCTGCATGGGGAGGTACACTGAATTTTTACTGAGGAATATTATACACTGAATTGAATGATGCTACATACTGCAAGCCAGAGAGGTGGAAGGGCACAGGCATGCATTCAAGGTCTAGAACAAATGAATGAACAAGTTCAGCACTGATGCTTTAGCAAAACGGGTGGCTGACCACGTGCTAAGGGGAAGGTTAGGGTCTTGGACAAATCTGATGTATTTGCTCTTTGCAAGTGGATGGTCATAGCTCCATTCCATACATTTGATGAACGAGGGAACTGAGTCTCCAGGGGCCATGTGACCCGGCTAAGGTTACAAATATCATGTATATATACATGTACATTTCAGAGCCTGTCAGCCGGGGTTCAGGTAACAGACAGAAATCTCAAAAGAGGTCATCCTTGTCACGGTGACCAGGCAAGTGAGGGGTTGAGTTTGTTCGTGAACTTCTCTCTCTGGGTTTCTGAACATAGTCTTGTTACATAAGCATCACATAAAGGCGTCTTGTAAAAATTATAACTAAAATTAAAAGATAGTCATGTTTTGGGCTTTTTTCCTAATTGAATTTGGGGTTTTAATTTTTAGGTCACAGATCCTTTAGGATAAGTATACGCCATTTGTACTAGGAAGCAAGAGAGACTAACCAAAATCCTAGAGTGATTTGTTTCAAAACCCCAAGAATCCCTGAGAGCTCTCAATTTCTCCTTCTTACCTGCTTTGCTAATCGAGCTGGTGCTTTCATGCAAGGGAGTTGAATTCTGAACTGGACACCTCTTTGTCTTGACCTGGACAAAAGAGAAGCCAGCAATAGAGCTCAATCAGGCACCACCAGCCCAAATTCAGGACTGGACGTACCTGCCTTTCCCACGAAGGGCTGTTGGTCAAAAATGGCAGGGCGGGAGATGTGTTCAGGCGTCAGAGTTCTTTTCTGCTCCATTTGAAAATAGGGCAGTACTTCCTTTAAAATCCAAGTCATCCCACCTCCACGATGTCATTTGGGGGGGGACAGCGCCTGACATATCATATTTATACCAAATCGCACCCTGTTATTTCCAATTTCCTCAGGAAAGCTATCATCGGCAACACTTAATGACCAGCTTGAGGCAAAACCCAAGGTTTTCTCACCTCAAAAAGTCATAACCCGTAGGGGTGACTGGCTGAGGAGAGATGATCACAATTATAAAATGTAGCCCTTTCCCTGGATGGCACGGAGGACGGTTATCACCTTCCCAGAGTTGGCAAGTGTTCTGCATAAGAATCTGGGGTAAATACCCGCCACAATCCTTCTCCTCCCGACCCCGGGTGTTTTCCTCACCAAGAACCTGAGGGTATGCGGCATTGATAGTGTATCCTTGTCACTTAAAATAAAAAGACATTTAAAAAATTGGTCTGATTCGGGAATCATCATGCCAGTAAATGGTGATATACTATCACCATTACTGTATGCAAAGTCATTTCCCTGAGAATTTGGAACAACTTTTTTTGAGAGGTTAAAAATATCCAATATGCACCTTTTTCAAGACAGAAAAATTACTTTCCTTGAAGAGTTGGCAGGTGATCTATGTTGCTCACCTTCTAAAATAGAAGCCAGTAAGAGAGCTTCATATTTTACAATAAAATTCAGACTTTAGAAGAAAAAATAAATCAAGAGCAAATGATGTGAGGAAAAACATCTAAAATAAACTGAATTGTTGATCTCTTAAATTTTCCCTAAGCAAGCATGTACATAAGACAGTGTAGAATGTGTTTTTAAAGCAATGTCATGACAAGTTTGCCCTCAATATTCCTCATATTGCATTTTGCACACTTCACCTGGTGGAAAACTCAAGGCTGCGCAATCATGATAAGCAATTATGCTAATTGGTAAGCACATTTTGATAACTGGTGCATATGAAACAGCCACCCAGGAAAGTTTGCAGAGGACGAGACAAAGAGGGAAAGGCGCTGACACAGGTAAGGGCAGCCTGCATCCTGTGGTCAATGATCCTGACTGCAGCTTCAGAGCTTCGAAATGAGTACATGACCTTGAAGCATGCCCCAGCTCAGCTCCAGGGCTGCGGGCCCCTTGTGGGACCGTGAATGGCATCTCTGTTCAGGAAAGATCTCATGCAAGTGAGCAGGAGGGGCTGTAGCTAGGGGGTAGCATCTGCCCAATTTCCAGGAGCTCTTTGTGGACCTGGGAATCCCAGCTTTCACCTGCAGACTCGGCATCTGCAGCTTCTGAGGTACACTGGGAATGAAGCCAGGTCCTGGGGCTTGGCTGGTGACCATGGCCAGACCCTGTTGGCCTCCCTTCTGGCCATGTTTCCTATGAACACAGCTTAGGGAAGACTCGCTACAGAGGAGGTTTCTGCCACTTAGGCTTGAGCTTCCCATGACTGACCATTGCACCTTCTTGGTCTGTGAAGGATTTCTACATGTATAAGTCAGACCCCCATCTTCCCATGGCCCCCAGCCAGATTCTCTTTAAAACTCCCCTCTACTCACTGATGGAGGTTCATGCAGACCAGAGTACAGAGGGCAGATGTGGCCTGGAACCTCTCCTGGATCTGCACCCATGCCTTGTCACTTGCCAGGTGCTTGACCTGGACATGCTATTTGTCCTTTCCCAACTGCAGGGTGGCAACAATAGTAGCACCATCTTCAGAGTATGGCTGGGCCTGTAAGTGGGCTCATGGAATGAAGAGCCAAGCAGAACCTGCTCACTGCCCAGGAAATGGGGCCCTCATAGAGCTTCTCCTGGAGCCGATAGTCATCCGGCAGGTCTCTGTCTTGGCTCTTGCCACTCTACACTGGGATGACATGTATGTGCAGCTCATGCGTCCCTCCAGACAGCCATTGACTTGAGAGCAGAAGCCTCCTCTTTGTCACAAGTGTGCACGTGCTGCCAGGACCTAGTGCGTGTGAGTCAAAGTCATGTTTCTTCAGTGTAAGTTCAGCATGCTGTGTAGTCACCGGTAAACAAGGTATATATGCCCCTCTGGCTCTGTCTTCCCTCCTTTTCCAGGGAGTTCCAGTCCCGCCAAACAGCTCCTACCTACCCTCTACCCTGATCTCTCTCCTTTTCATACATACCTGGTTCTAAGCCTAGGTGCTCCCCTCTTGGGCACCTCTTCCCAAATAGAGTTCATCTTTAGAAATCAGCCCCTACAGCGGCCTGCTCTGGACAACCCTCTCTCTTCACCGCAAAACACCTTTCTCTGGCAGTTTTGTACTTAAACACCCCCATGGGGATTCAGACCTACCTGACCACTCTCGTGTTGCCCAGTGATGATCAGTTTATTCCTCTGTCAACTTCAACTAGGCTGAAAGACCATCAGAGTGCATTTGTGTCATCTTTAGGTTGGCCCCTGGTTAGTGCCAGGGTCATTACTAAGACTGGGCCACCCAAAAGATACGTGTTATCTTATGGAGAACTAGTCCATCGAGAGCCTGGCCTTTCTTGGTCCAGTTACCTAGGAGCAAGGAGGACGCTTGTTGCTATGACTACCCTTACCTAAGCATAGCGATGCTGGGCCCTCTGATGGGGACACTTGTGCATCACCTTTATAGACATGTCTTTGCATGTGTTCATAGTATGGAAGCCCTACACTGGCATTTGTACAACCTGAAAAGCAGATCCAAAATTTGTGGAGTAGTTTTGAAAATATAATTTACATAATGTGCACCAACATGTTCTGAAAGTGGTTGAAAGCAACTGGAGCATGGCGCTTGTAGCATGTATTTGGAGCTGCATTTTTTAGACTGTGTGGCCCCTGGAACTCAGAAGTGCCAGAAAGCTTAGCATTGCTGTAGGAGAGATTGCTTTGACTGATATTTTTGTGCAGAAGCTTAATTGGGGAGGGGTTTCAGCAACAAATACATTCAACATCTTACTTGTTCTATTTAAAGAACCCTGACTAATGCAGATTTAAGCATGAGAAGTGGAGTACTGCTGTGGCAAATTCCTAAACATGTGGAAGAGGCTTTGGAAATGACCAATAGACAGGGGCTGAAAGAGTTTTGAGGTGTATTCTGGGAAAATCCCAGAATTTCTTGAACACAATGTTCACAGAAATGTGAATATTAAAGGCCATTCTAGTGAGGTCTCAGATGACAAAGAGAAACAGATCATTGGAAACCGAAAGGAAGATAATCCTTGCTATAAAGTGACAAAGAACTTGGCTCAATTGTATTCTAGTGTACTGTGGAAGATAAAGCTCAAGAGCAAAGGTATTGGATGTTTAGCCCAGGAGATCTCTATGCAAAACCTTAAAGGGGCATCTTGGTTTCTCCTTACAGCTTACAGTAAAATACAAGAAAAGAGAGAGAGAGAGACAGAGGGACAGAGATATCAGAAGAAATTGTTAAGCAAAAAGGAACCAGAACTTGAAGATTTGAAAAACTATTAGCCCAATCATATTGAAAAAAAAAAAAATAAGAACGCCTGTTCTGAAGAAAGCCCTAAGGATGAGAGCGAACAACCATTTGATAAAGAGATCATGAATGTTAATTGTGGATTTAATAGGCCAGCTCAGCAAAAGGCAGGAATAGAAATTAAATTAAACTAGGAGAAACCCTGCTAGTTTGAACTAAAGGGAACAAGGGACCGGATGAAGAACGACTTTCCAATTCCTGGATTCTGCAGGATAGGACAATTGAGGAGCTCAGCTACAAACTTGCTTTGTCTTTAAAGAAAAGGGAAGAGTAATCCAAAGAGAACTCAGAGACCATTAGAGCGGCCACTCCCACCACAGGCTCAAGGCAGAGCCAGCTCCTCCTAGATTTCAAAGTAGGGGACCATCTCCTTAGTTTTCATGTGCCAGAATGCCTCAGCCAAGTGTTTCGTGGGTGGGACAGTTCACCTTAGCCCAAGGAACATATCCCCACATGAAGCAAGGGTGGAGATGCTTCTCCTTCAGTGAGCCTTTGGGGCAAAGCGTCAAGTCAAAGTTGATTAGCCTCAAGCCCTTAGATCTAATGGAATATGCCTTGCTCAGTTTTAAACTTTCTTGAAAACTGTCATCCATTTTTTTCTTCTGATTTCTCCCTTTTTGGATGGAAATGTCTATTTTATGCCTGTCCCACCACTGTATTTTGAAAGTACATAACTTGTTGTGTTCCATACATTCACAGATGGAGAGGAATTTTGCCTCGGGTTAAATCATACCTCACATCATACCCATATCTGGGATTTAGATGAGATTTGAGATTTTAGAGTTTAGAGTTGATGCTGGAAAAAGTTAAGACTTTGGAGGCTGTTGGGCTCAAATGAGCGTATTTTGTATATCCGTAGAACATGAATTTGGGGAGACTAAGGGCAGCATTTTGTGGTCAGAATGAATGCATCTCCCCAAATTTATATATTGAAGCACTAACCTCTAGTATGACTATCTTTGGGAGTGGAATTCTAATGGAAGTAATTAAGGCAAAATAAGATCATAAGGGTCAGGCTCTGAGTTAATATGACTAGTGTTCTTATTAAGAAACAATGCCAGACAGCTCATACTTTCTGTCTCTCTTAGCACACCCACAAGAAAAGGCCATGTGCACATATGGTGAGAAAGGCATCACCTGCAATCCAGGAGGAATCCTCACCAGATACCAAATCAGCCAGAACTTTGCTTGGACTTCTGTCTTCTAGGGATGTGAGAAAATATTTTTTTTTTGTTTTTGAAGCACCTAGTTTATGGTATTTGGTTATGGCAGACCATGACGACCATTACAGATGTCATTGCTAGAGCAATCCTCTTCCAGACAACAGGGTAGAGGGCTGCCTGACATTGGGATTCCTGTTCTGGGAGCTCACAGCTGGGCTTTGAGTGTGAAAGCAAAGTATCTGAAAAAGACTTCCAGGGGTTCTAGAGTCATCTGTGCTGCTGGGAACTCTTCTTCTTGAAAGAGAGGGAATGACTCTAGAGTTGATGCTTTTGGTCCCTGATACTAGATCTGAAATTGAGAGACTAATCAAAGAATTTCAAATATTGGTTCAAGGAGGATATTGCATATTTTTCTAGAAATAAAGATCCATTGCAACATATACTGGTCATCTAATATTGCTTAGTGTCATCTAATTTAAAATGGAAACAATGGATCACATTATTGCAGGGAATTTTATCTATTCTGGAGGCAAAGCTTTCATGTCAAGCGTGAAAATGGCCATGACTTCCTTGTGCAGATAGATTTCTGTGAGCTATTTGCAAAGCTGTATTGTTCTTACCTGCAGGCAAATTACCAGACTCCAAAATAATTTATCTTCCTTCCGATTTTCTACTATACTTTTTCTGACAGGTGGGCGGTACATTTTTTAGATTAAATTTTAAAAGAGCATTTTCTTTTTGTTGACACTCAAGCAGCATAATAACAAATATTATAAATAACCAATTATTGCAATATTGTGGTTATTTTCATTATTTGTGGTGACAAGGATGCTTCATAATCATTTGAAATGACAAAAACTATCTTCAGGATATCATTTGATATATTTCACTGCTCTGCTGACAGTGCATCTAACAATATCTATTTAACTTTCAAATGGTATTTATTTACTTTTGTAATTAAACAATACAATCTTCGAAAAATGGGTTTAACTTTTAATTGCATGGGATAAAATATGACAACTCCAATTACCGCATGTCAAGACTCTGTTTATTTTTGTTTTTCTTCTTTTCATCTTTTCTTAGAAACGGAGTCTGTTTCCAATTACAGACCATATTCTTCTTATCTCCCTATTACTGATTGCAGCAGGAATATTTTTAATGTCTCCACTTTTTTATAATTGCCTTTTGTCACTAGAGCCTCAAACATGAATGTCAAAGTTGTGTTCTTTTTACTATTTAATATTGATAGGAAGTAGTGCCCAATGACACCCACATTGATTAATTTGTCAACTATTACCTAAAAGTCTTGATAACATGTTGTCACGAAATTGTATTTCACCTATTGGACATTGACATATGAGGCATCTGAAGAAGAAATCTTTAAATCAGTTACTTTTCACATCATTGAAAGGTCTTTCATGTTGTTGGTGACTCCCTTGTTACCTGTGAACTCAGAATAAACACTCAGTGTTCCAGGGATGTCATACTGGCATCTGAATTACTTGCTAAACAAGGGCTAACCATGCTGCTGGATTTATAGGAGAGTGTCTGAACTCTCTCGGTTCAGTGGCATTGGATTGCCTAGGATTCTAGAAAGCTAATCATAATAACAATAATAATCTTTTCTCATGGCTTTGTTCATCATACGCTTTTATCAAGTTGGGTTTGATCAAAAGAATAACTATCAGAGGGAAACGATGTGTGTTACCTATAGTCCAGAAACTGGTCAGTGAGGTTGCCATAGTAAGTAGAATATTTCAAATCTGGAGATCTGATGATGTTTAGCTATGTATAAAGAAATCTGAGTTATGTCACATGGGGAAGACAATAAAACCATGGCTGTTAATATCCTTGAGAAATTTGGAGCATGTGCAACTAGTTGACTTCAAAGAAATGTTCACTTGATTTATATGGGCCTTGCAAGGACTATGAACCGATGTGAAACATCAGGCTGTACCCCAATGTTCAATGCAACTAAGTTATGCATTATAACAAAATGTACTGCCTGGTTCTATTTAGATGGGTTTCTGGGGAAAAGAAAAAAGGCAAAACTCTAATGACAGAGAACAGATCTGTGGTGAAAGGAGTTGGACACTGACCATAGCATAGCACAAAGGGACATTGTGGGGGTGATGGGAATGTTCCATATTGCAATTATCGTGGTGGCCAAGCAACCATATATATTTGTCAAAAACTCATGTTTTTCCCCTAAAATTGGGGGTTTTTATTTTATCTATCTGAAGTATGCCTCCATAAAGATGATCAAAAAAAAAATTAAAAAGTCAAGAAGCCGGGCTCGGTGGCTCAGCCTGTAATCTGCCCACGTAGGAAATAGGCAGCCCTTTTCAGGATGCAGATGGAGTTCTTGTCCAAGTGAAAGGATTCTCTTGCTTTTCAAGCTTATGAGAGATATCAAAGTTAATTATTTGCTGAGCTCTTTTTTCTTATGTGAATTCTAACCGGAGGTATTACAAATTAAAAAATAAACTAACAAAATAGAGCTATAATTCTCAGTAGAGATTTGAAGGCCATTGTTAAAATATAGAATCTTAGAAATAGGTCAATAGAATCTGACTAGTTATTGTCATTAAAACATTATATGTCACTATAACTTACGTTTTCTTGACATCTACATAGTATTTATTCCAAATTTACACTTACAAATTCTTCTGCTACCCGGGTTCAGTGGCTCAGCCTGTAATCCCACGCCTTGGGAGGATGAAGTGAGTGGATTGCCTGAGCCCACGGGTTCGAGACCCGCCTGGGCAACTTGGTGAGACCTCATCTCTACAAGAAATCAAATAATCAGCTGGGCGTGATGGCACATGCCTGTAATTCCCGCTACTCAGAGGGTTGAGGCGGAAGGATTACCGGAGCCCAGTAGGTCGAGGCTGCAATGGGAGCGGACACTGCACTCCAGTCTGGGCCACAGAGTGAGACTCCAACTCAAAAAACAAAAACAAAAACAAATCTTCTCCTTACAGCTACATTTACATTTAACCTTCAGAAACTTTTGGATAAAATAATATTATTTGAAATTGGCTTTGAGGAGTATACCATAGCTTTCATGCTATCTTTTAATGATGATCAAACATTTCCAAATAGAGATTCATCTTCTTCTTTTTGAAACCAATAGGCAATCATTCTCATAAAAATATGATGAGCTTAGCAAATCTGTGTTATCAAGCCAATGCCAATACTACAAGTATGATTAGTTGTTATATTGTGATTTGCAAACTTAGTATCAGGAAAATAAAATGCTTACTTTCACTCCATAATTATAACATGCTTTATTATTATCACAAATAACTTCAATATTTTATGCTTGTCATATTGACTTTTAAATTGAATGCTCCCGTTACTTGTTGTGTTTAATTTTCTTACATTCTCTGAGAAAAATAAAAATAGATATGCTAATTATGATATCAATTCTCTGGGCTGAATGTTTAGTACTATGGAGAGGAGTTCCTTCTAAAAAACTGTTTTCTTAGTTTGATGCATGGAAAAGTTAATTAATAATGAAAAAATTAGCTACAACCCTAACATAGTAGGATGATTCACCCAACTTCAAAAACATTTTATGTCAAATGTTTGTTTTGACTTTAAATAGTATTAAGTATAAGTGTGTTCTGTGGCAGGCTTGATAGCATTTCTCACTTGGAAAAGCTGAAGGCAGAACGCTCAACATTCAGCTCAAGATAGTTACAAAGTGTTGCAGAAAACTCTGTTTTTGACTTAGTGTGAACGCTTTGGCAGTGATAAGACCTTCTGTACTCAAAGACTGTCAGAATTTGAGTTCTCACAAAGGAAAAAACAAACAAGAAAAAAAAAATTAAAAAAAAGAAAAATCAAGATTTGTTTCTCGGTGTTCCATAACCTTGGTATTGATTTAGGGCCCTAGTAGACACCCAAGAGATTCTCACCATCCAGTTCCCTGAATCTTCACATCTATGCTCAAGGACAGTCTTCAACCTTCAACATTTTGTTAAATTAGGTGTATCCTAAAAGTGCCTTCTTACATGTTTCTAGCTTGACCTAAAGACTTCTCCATACATCATGAACTGTAGTCGAATGGATGTGCAAACAGTCTGCCACCGACACTTGCAACAAGTAGCCAAAGTCTCTGCCAATCACAGCAGCTGAGTTTCAACCAGTCGGGTGGCCAACTGTTTAAACTGTGTCCAGGCAAGGCAAACATGGAGTTGTCACCAATCTAGCGGTCTCTGTATCTCACTTCCGTTTCCTGCACATCACTTTCCTTTTTCTGTCCATAAATGTTCTCTGACCATACTCGGCTCCCCCAAGGCGGGTGTCTCTCCGAACCTATAATGGTTCGGGAAGTTGCCCAATTCACAAACCATTCTTTGCGCAGCTAAACCCTGTTACATTTAATTCATCTAAAGTTTTGCTTTCAATAAATTAATAGTACAGTTTTTTAAAAACGGTTTTGCATAGGATTGAAAAAATATAAAAAATTGATTATTTCCCTTCTCTGGAACTATATTTGTAAAATATGCCACGATGAAGCAATGGTTTCAGGCAGAACAAAGGCAGCCTTTTAGCATGAAGACATCATAAGGGAGAGGAATGGTGGACTAAGAGAACTGCTGCAGGTGCAGAATACTCATTGACCACTGGGAGAAGCCTTGAATGACAGGCTTGCCCACACGGATACTTCTTTTGAAGGTCATAAAAAACAAGAACATATTCTGGAAAGCAATAATCTGTTTGCTTCCTAATGAAACTTAAAAGTGTCCTGATTGAAATGGCATGCCATCCAAAATCATTTCTAATTATTTTAAGTAATATTTAGATCAATTCATTGTAATCTTATTAGCTTTCATGTTTATGTCTGAATTAGATTACTTTCATGTTTGTTTAAGCTCTTTTGCTTTTTAAAATGTCTCTTTCAAAGACGAATTGAGCCTGGTTAAAATAATCAATGACTTCCGTGGGCTCAACATATGCAGATGTCAGACCTCAGGGAGGACTTCCAGATCCCTTCTGGAGAAATGGCCTCTGCTGGGTTGAGACCCAGGGGATACTGGGGCTCACACAGGAGACTTCTTGCCCACACCCTGTGGCAATGCAAAACAGCTTCCTTGGGAAAGCATGGCTGTCCTTAAAAATGGTGTGGGAGTCTTGGGGATAAGTGGAGGAGATGTGGTCCAAATAACTTGCATTTTGGGAACGACGAGCAACCTTTTTAATTCAAGTGTTCCCTTTCAGAGTGTTCTCATTTTCTCCCTAGATGCATGCTCACACAGAATTAAAACGAAAATGGTAAGGACTTGGATGAACTACCACAGACGCAGTACCTCAGAGAACAGGGCGTTTTTAAAGAATGTGCTATTCTAGCCAACGGTTTTCCTGTTATTTTACATTTTTTCCAAATTAACTGAAAATACAAGAACACTTCCAAGTCAGAGCTTCCTGTAAACTGAATTTTCATTGCAATGACATGATGTATTCATACAACCGAAGGAATGTTTTCAGTATCTTGTTTTCCTTTTATTGAATTTTATTGCAAACACTTGGTGGATCAGCATTGGCAGTTATTAAACAATTGGACAATACTAAAAAAAACCGAAAGGCTCACAGATCTTAATGCAGAGGTAGGCAACATGCCTCACTTTTTGCAAATGTGGTGAGGAGGGAGAAAGGGTACTGGGTCTGGTATACTGTCACAGGACATAGTGTTCTTATGTTGCATTTTCGGGGTCTTGGTAAGTGGTTTTGCTTTTGTTGTTATACTTTGTGGATCTCTTTTAGAATCTGATTAGAGTTAAGAAGTCTGTACCCAGGGACATAAGTCCTTTCTGTGTTGCTGCCACCATGATTCTAAAATTTCCAGGGGTGAGCAGTGCTATGCTGTGGCAACCTATTGGTTTAGAGGTACCCATTTCTGCAGCCCAGGGCTGCGAGCTACTGACCTGGCAGAGCCGAATTTTTTTTAAATCTTTTTCCAGAAATTGTCCTTGGCTAAAGGGAGCCTCTCCTACTGAGATGTCCTAGAGTATAGAGGTCCAGCCCCGCAAAGTAGTAGGACAACTCAAAAATATAATACAGACCCAGGGTTACCATGGGATCTCCTGGGACTTTTCTTCAGGAAGCTCAGTTCAACTCCTCCCCCTCCGCACTACCTGGTTATCCCAAATTAACACAACAGAGATTTACTATAAGAAATTGTCTCTGCCGGGTTCGGTGGCTAAGCCTGTCATCCCAGCACTTTGGGAGGCTGAAGTGAGTGGATTGCCTAAGCCCGTGGATCTGAGACCAGCCCAGGCAACTTGGCGAGACCTCATCTCTATGGTAAATAAAAAATTAACCAGGCATGGCAGTGCGTGTCTGTAGTTCCAGCTACTTGGAAGCCTGAGGCAGAAGGATCGCCTGAACCCAGCAGGTTGAGGCTGTGGTGGCTGTAAGTATGCCACTGCACTCCAACCTGGGTGACAGAGTGAGACTCCAACTCAAAAAAAAAAAAAAAAGAAAGAAATCCTCTCATATTTCTGTGATGGATCATTAAGTATGATGGTGTCCAACTCCATGACTTTGTTCTTCTTTATGGCTGTGTAATGCTCCATCATGTATATGCATCACATTTCCTTTATCCAGTCCACTTCTGATGAGCAGTGGGGTTGGTTCCATGTTTTTGCTATTGTGAATCGTGTGGCTATAAACATGTGTGTGCAGGTGTCTTTTTGGTAGAATACTTATACCCCACATGTCTATAATAAAATAAAATTTAAGATAACTAAATTAATAAATAGATGCATATTGCTCATTTTAAAAAATGGGTCACATGATTATGGAAATTGCCAGGTCCCAGGATCTGCCATTGAAAAGTTGGAGTCCTGAGGAGAGCAGATGTTTCAGTTTGAGTCCAGAGATAGAAAAAATGGTGTCCTGGCTAGAAGGCAGTTAGGCAGGGGAATTTCCTCTTACTTAGTGGAGAGAAAGTCTTTCGTTCTATTTAGGTCTTCAGCAGATTGGATGAGGTCACTCACATTGTGGAGGGCAATCTGTTTGACTCGGTTGAACTATTTAAAAACTAAGCCTAGCCGGGCTCGGTGGCTCAGCCTGTAATCCCGCACCTTTGGGAGGCTGAGGTGAGTGGATTGCCTGAGCCCACGGGTTCGAGACCCGCCTGGGCAACTTGGTGAGACCTCATCTCTACAATAAATCAAAAATTAGCCGGGCGTGGTAGCGCGCGCCTGTAATTCCGGCTACTTGGAAGGCTGAGGCAGAAGGCTCGCCGGAGCCCAGCAGATCGAGGCTGCGGTGGCCGGGAGCGGCCACTGCACTCCAGTCTGGGCGACAGAGTGAGACTCCAACTCAAAAAAAACAAAACAACAACAACAACAACAAAAACTAAACCTATCCAAAGACACCCTCATAGAGACAACCAGAATAATGTTTGATCAACTATCTGGGCACCTTGTGTCCCAGGTTAGTTGACAGGTAAAATGAACCCTCACACCATCTCTCTCAGACCAAGCCAGACAGCTGAGGCTCACCTGGGAACATTGCAGCCTTTCAGGAGGGGAGGGCAGTAGTTTTTACTTCAAACTCTTAAAAATCTATTATTCAATTCTAGTCATGTGCACTCAATTCTAGCCATGTGCATTCCGAAAGCATGTTCCCTGCTTTCTCTTTCAGTCTGTTCAAGGCATTTTGTTATGTTTAACTCTCAAAAAAGTGAACTAAAGTTTGAAATTCACATTCAAATTTAGATGTCATATAGTGACAAACTGCTGATTGATGATCTTAAAATAAAAAAGGGGGTGATATATTAAGAGACATATTTCATTTCTGGTGTTATATAAATAAGAATAACAATGTGCTTTTTACTTAAGCATCCCAGAAAAATACAGAATGCCCAGGTAAATGCTACCTGTAAATAAGTAACCCGTTCATTTTTAGTGTATGTCCTGTGCTGTATTTGTAAAATACATATACTAAAATATATGTGTTGTTTATAAGAAATTCAGATTCACCTGGGTTTCTTACGTATTTATTTGCTAAGTCAGGAAAACTTATTTCATTTTTAGAATACTATTTTAAATTATTTTTCCAAATAAAATCCTTATGTTAGATGTATAAGAAACGACTGGAGTTTGAAAAGTCTATTAAGAAAACTGAGACTCAACTATTAATAAAATCTCTGATTTAACTTTATGCAGTGAATTTAAGGCAAAAATGGTCATAAATATTTCTAAAAAGAAAACTAAAAAATTAATAACTAATATGCTGTATTTAAACAATCTGTCACATAAAAATTATAAGACAGGTATTATGAGTCATCAGATATTTTATAGTTTGAATAAATTTAAGAGATTATATGGCACCCTACTACATAAATGGGTAACTGAGACTCAAAAGATCAGGACAGCTAACTAAAAATGTCACCCCCAAATAATCAAGATTAGAAATAGACAGTTATTTATTAACTTGTATCTTTTTATTGAAATTAACTTGGTAACCCTATATCTGTTATGGCAATTATACATTCAATTTGTCCAAATTTGTATTTGTACAAATTTCGATTTAGTAAAGCCTTATTCTTACTTTCTCTCAGCTCTAGTAATATATAAATGCAACATCCGTCTGTATTAGTATTCTGATACAAATTTTTGGTCCATGACCACTGGTTCCTTTTTCTCTGCCTCTTTTCTTGGTGACATTCATTGTTCCCCACAGTGGGTGACCCTTGACACAAATTTAGAAAAAAAATCTCTAGAATAAGCCCCAAAGGAATCATTCATCCTTAATGCATCTAATTACTACCTAGAAAATGTGAATGTTATTATGCAGAAATTATAATGAAAGCCAACCTATGTAATGTTTCAGCTCAGTGATTTTCTAATTATATTAAGTTAAAATATAAATATTTTCTAGTGAGAAATGTGGAGACGATGTCATTTTGTGAGAAAACAAAGAAGCTGAACCCAGATGGTACCATCATCATTTAGCATAGTAAAGTGTCCCTTGCCTGCTTATACCTGCCAGGATTCCCATATATTTCTTCCGTATTAAAAAACATTGTTCCAATGAGATAGGTTTTCCTTGTCATATCAAAACAGATAAAGGAATATGGTAAAAGTAATACAGATTGACTTGATATTGTGAAAATAAAGGGCGGGTGTGCTTCAATTGTAACTTTTATCTTGCTGTTGAAATAATGCATGGATGTGTCTTTCGTAGCTTCATACATGCCATCAGCTGGATGATTGTGCCCCCCCCAACTCAGATGCTGAAATCTTCGCTTAAAAGGTGTTGATATTAAGAGCAAAGGTCTTTGGTTGGTGATTAGGTCATGGAGGGCAGAGATCTCCAGAATGGGATGAGTACCCTTATAAAAGAGATCACAGAGAACTCCTTTACCCCTCCCAGAGAACATAGCTAGGCAGTCCTATCGACGAACTGAAACACTGGCCAACACCAGACACAAATTCTGTGTATGACTTGTTCTGGAATTTTCAGCTTTCAGAACTTAGAAATACATTTCTATGGTTTATAAGCCATGCAGTTTATGGCATCTTGTTATAGCATCCCAAATGGACTATGGTAATATGTGAAAATTATCTTAAATTGGAAGGGTTTATTTGGCTGATTTTTATGCATAAGTAAAATAATATTATGAAGTAGAAGTTTTCTTGGTGATGTGAAATAATGTGGCAAATAGACATGATGATGACATATTAACATGTGTGTCTTGTGTTTAATGAAAATCTTAATGGACAATTTGCTAAGTGGGGATGATTTACTATTTTTCTCTATTATTTTTCTTCATTTCCAACTACAAACAGTTAAATGGGTGCGTACACACACACACACACACACACACACACACACACACACACACACATCCCTGAACAATGTCACATAACGCTCACAATGACTTCCTCAAGTCATTCCAAGCTTAAAATCAGAAGAGAAGTTATAGGAAGAGAGTGTCCAGGCTCTTTCTACAAAGTCCTCTATCTTGAGCAGTGCATTTGTTAATAAATTAAGGGATACCAGGGACATTTGCTCCACACATCACTACCTCAGAGTAGGCTATGTTTGGCTTTCAGTATCTTCTGCCTCAGGGAAAACTGATGTCCCATGAGGCCTAACCGAACAGCAACAGGCTGTCTCTCTCATTCTTAAAAAAAATAATCTTTGCCAGTTATTCTTTCTTTCTTTTTTTAATTCCACGAGTATTTTTTGAACTCCTACCTTATAGTAGGTACTACTGAAGACCTTTGGGATAGATCAGTGGAATAGACATGAGAAGATCTATCCCCTCAATAAGTTTGCATTCTGGAGAGTTCAGACAACCAACAATAACATGGTAGATAGGCAAATGCTTTCTCAGGTTAGAGCTGGTAAGCTTTGTGGAGAAGTGGGACACAGTATTCCCTGGGGGCTGTGGGAGGAAGGTGCTTGTGATTTTAAATTGGGTGGATGTCAGGACTAGAAAGTGGAATATGAAGGAGGTAAAGGAACATATGAAATTGCCTGGGAGGTAAGGAATTCTCAAGGAAGAGGCACTGCAAAAGGTCAAAGGAGGAGAATCTGTATCTGTCACATGTGAGGAAGAGAGGAAGCCAATGTGGCTAGAACTTTGTGGGCTGGGAAAAGTAGCAGGACCTCTGGTTATGGGGCCCACCGTAGAGGATCCAAGGGAAAACCCTTGCAGTCTCTGAACAAACGTGAGCCAACATTGGACTTTGAAGAGTCTTACTGTCCATACCAGACTGAGAATAGTCTCTCAAAGGGCAAGGAAAGCAAAGCGAAGACAACTAGAATCATGCAGGCAGAGGGCAATGAAGGCTCAGATCAAGTCCATGGCAGCAGGGGTGGAGAGACATAGATGGGTACTAAATTCAGTTTAAGGGCAGGGCCAACAAGATGACTTGAAACGCCACGTAGCAGAATGTGGAAGAATATATAAAAATCCAGGCCAGTTTGAGGAATTCAGGTCTGGAAGGACGTTGAGAAGTTGAGTGTATGCCACCCTATCATTCTTAACCTTGATTTCTCACTTCTTAAGAACTCCCTTCTGACCTTGGGTCTTTCCGTCACTTTTCTCAGTAGGTGACTATTTGCAGAACTCCTCCCTGTTTGGTCACTGGCCCCTGACCCTCTCCACAATCCCTCGGGGACCTTTTGCTCCTTTCATTCACTTGTTAGCTAGTCACTCAGTGTCTCACACCAGATGCCACCCATGATCTCAGTGATGACACCTTCCTGCACATGGAATGCAAAGAGACTTTTATACCACTGTTTTTATAAACTCTAGAAAACTCACAGGAATCACCTGACATCTTCTGCATGACATGTGCCTTATGGAAAAGAAAATATTTAACTCCCAGAACCTTTCAGAATTCTTTTACAAAGCAGAACCCTGTGTTTGACACAATTCTTTTTCTGACATGTTTTCTGATAGTAACTGGTCCAGCTATATGACTTTCCTTTGGACATTTCAAAGTATTATCGTTTAACATTGTCTGATGACAAAATTACTGTTAAAAACAATGAAACTGCAGTTTCTCCCAATCAATCAGCCAATTGTTTGATCTATATTATGTTAAACACTCATTCAGCTGCATTTTTCAGTTGAAACTGTGTCTATACAGTGCCAAAATCACCATTGTGGTTAATCAGTGGAGATAGAAACAGTCGACTTAATTGTCTGGTTAAACTTTTGAACAGATAGCCAGACCTCCAGTTTTGAAAGTGCATAGCAACAACTTTTGTGTTTTCTTTCTTCTTTCAAACAACAACAAAGGTAACAATTCCGTCCTAGAACAACAGTGTGTGGGCTGTAATCCCACTGCTGTTGAGCTCAAGCTACTTCTCATGTTTAAACAGTTGAGAGATTGAGACCAAAGATAGGTTAATTCTCTTCTTCACAATTCCTCTTTGTGGGTATATACGTGACAAAGACCCATAGGACCTCATTTTATTAAACCTTGGAAAGAGAAAACCATGATGGTATCTAGACTTGATCCAGTCTTAGACTTGCTCCATTCTAGCACCTAACTTGAAAATTAAGTCCAAATCTTTGCTCTGTGACTCATATAGTTAAGGTGAGCTTATCTCTAAGTATAAATTTTGCACCGCATTTTTTTCCTAGTGAGGTTTTAGTGAATCCTTTTAATTAAGTCTGTCTGTTTTAAGAAAACTCCGTTTGTCTTGACATGGTTCATAGATTATTTGGGAACTTACACTCACCTTCATGTATCTCTGTTACCAAGATTAAGCTACTGAAGGCATAATTTTCAACACAATTTCTAATTTGAGGTGATCAGAAGTGTGACCTTGTAGAGCATATGACTTTTTGTGACCCTATAGCTCAGAAACTAGCCAAACAAATGGGGTCAGCATGGCTAAGAGAGGTTAAATGTAGACACAAGCTGCTAAACAGAAATCTTGTTGAGAACCGCAGAGATGGTGAGAGAGTCTAGAGCTCATCTCCCTTCAGGAGAATAATGGACAGTTATATCAAAATGTTCCTCTCTCATTCAGCTCTGGTCATTGCAATTGGTTTATTTTGTTGTTTGTTTAGGTATTTATTTTTTTAATTGTCATATTATAACTGTACATATTTATGGGGTATGATTTGATGTTCTGGTACATATCTATGTTGTATGATGCTTATCAGAGTAATTAGCAAATTTATCACCTCATGCATTTAAATTTCTTGACAATGAGAATTTTCAAAAGCATCTCTTCTAGCTTTTTTGTGTTATAAAATATTTTACTGTTAACCAAAATTACTCTACAGTGCAATACTTTATACCAATTGCCCAACCTCTCCTCAGCCTCTTTTTCCCTATCCCCTCCTTAGTCTCTGGTAACCACTGTTGAAGTCCCGACTTCTATGATACCAGCTTGTTTGTTTGTGTGGTTTTAGATTCACATATGAGTGAGATCAGGTGGTATTTTTCTTTCTGGGTCTGATTTATTTCACTTTACACCATGTTCTCTCCGTTCATCCATGTTGTTGCAAATGACAAGATTTCATTCTTTTATATTAGTGAATAGTATTCCATTGTGTATATAGAACACATTTTCTTTATACATTTATCCATTGATGAACAGTTTGATTGATATCCTATCTTGGATATTGTAAATAGTGCTGTAATAAACAAGGGAGTACAGATAACTCTTTGACGTTACTCATTTCCTTTATTTTGGGGGGATGGTGAGTGGAAATACGACATATAGCCAATAGTGGGATTGATGGGCCACATGGCAGTTGTATTTTTAATTTCTTAGAGTTTCTCCATACTATTTTTCATAATGGATGTAGTAGTTTACATTCCCACCAGCAGTGTGTGAGCATCCCTCTTCTCCACATCCCCACATTTGTTTTAGTTTGTCTTTTTGTTAATAACAATTTTTTTTTTTTTTTACTTGGAGTCTCACTCTGTCGCCCAGACTGGAGTGCAGTGGCCACTCCCAGCCACCGCAGCCTCGACCTGCTGGGCTCCGGCGATCCTTCCGCCTCAGCCTTCCAGTAGCCAGAATTACAGGCGCGCGCTACTACGCACAGCTAATTTTTGATTTATTGTAGAGATGAGGTCTCACCAAATTGCCCAGGTGGGTGTCGAACTCGCGGGCTCAGGCAATTCACTCACCTCAGCATCCCATGTTAATAACAATTTTAACAGAAGTGAGGTAATATCTTTTTGTTGTTTTGACTTGCTTTTCCCTGATAATTAATGATATTGAGTCTTTTTTCATATACCTGTTGCTTACTTGTATGTCTCTATGTTTTCTTTTGAAAGACATCTATTAAGGTCTTTTGCCCATTTTTTAGTTTGGTCATTATTAGAATTTGTGTGTGTGCTGAGATGCTTAAATTAGTTATGTAGTCTAGAAATTAACAAAGAATGCATAGTTTGATGTTTGATGTATGGTTTGCAAATATTTTCTTCAATATCTCTTCACTCTGTTAATAGATTCCTTTGCTGTACAAAAGCTTTTTAGTTTGATATAATCCCATTTGTCTATTTTTGCTTTTGTTGTCTGTGCTTTCGATATTTTGCTCATTTTTTTTACCATCATACTACTGTAAATCCTTTAGTTTTCCCTAGTAGTTTTATAGCTTCAGGTTTTACATTCAATTCTTTAATCCATTTTGAGATTATGTTTATATATGACCAGAGGTTGAGGTTTAGTCTCATTCTTTTGCATGTGATTATTCAATTTTTCCAGTACTTATTAAAGAGATTGTCTTGTTTCAATGTGTATTCTTGACATCTTTGTTGAAAATCAGTAGGTTCATAAAAATATTTATGTGCTCTCTATTCTGTTCCAGTGGTCTATGTGCCTTTTAATACCAGTACCTTGCTGTTATGGTTACTAAAGCTTTGTAGCATATTTTTAAGTCTGGTAGTGTGATTCTTCCAGCTTTGGTCTTTTTGCTCATGATTGCTTTGGCTATTCAAGGTCTTTCATGGTTCCATACAAATTTTCGAATTACTGTTTTCTATTTCTGTGAAAAATGTCATTGGCATTTTGACATGATTTGCATTGAATTGGTGATTGGTTTGGATATTATGGACATTTTAACAATATTAATTCTTTCAATTTATGAACATGAGATATCATTCTATCTTTTTGTGTCTTCACCAATTTCGTTTTAACAGTGTTTTATAATTTTTATTGTGGAGATTGGTGATTGCTATGTTTAAATTTATTCCTATATATTTTATTTACTTTTTTTAGGTATTGTAAATGGCATTGCTTTATTAATTTCTTTTTTAGATAGTTCTCTATTAGAGCATAGAAAGTCTATTGAATTTTGTATGTTGCTTTTGTATCCTGCAACTTTGCTGAATTTGTTTATTTGATGGAGTATTTGGGGTTTTCTGTATAAAATATTATGTTAGGCAACCCTCTCGAGTCCACTCCCACTGTGGCAGCTTCTTTGTCCTCTTAATAAATTCCACTTTCAACAACAAAAAAAGATTATGTCATCTGCAAACAGGGACAATTTTTCTTCCTCCTTTTAAATTTTGATTTTTAAAAAAATCTTGCTAATTGCTCTTGTTAGAATCTTTAGTACTAAGTCAAATAGAAGTGGTGAAAGTGGGCATCCTTGTACATGACCTTAGGATAAAAAGCTGGAAGATGGAAGCTTTTTTAGTAAAATATTATTCATGGGTTTGTTATATATGACCTTTATTGTGTTGAGCTACATACCACCTATACCGAATTTGTTAAGAAAGGATGATGAATTTTGCAAAATGCTTTTTCCCCATTGATTTAAATGGTTGTATGGTTTTAGTTTTCTTTCTTTTAATGTGGTGTATCATTTGTATTGATTTGCATATGTTAAGCCATCTTTGTATCCCTGAAAGGACTAGAACTTGAGCACAGTGAGTAAAATTTTTGATGTGCTGTTGGATTTCGTTTACTAGGTTGTTTTTTTTTTTTTAGAATTTTAAAATTTATTTTCATCAAATATATTGACCAGTAGTTTTCCTCTTTTGTTGTGTCCTTGTCCAGTTTGGGAATCAGGGTAATGCTAGCATCATAAAATAAGTTTAAAAGTATTTTCTGCTTTTCTATTTTCTTGAATTGTTTGAGAAAAATTGATACTAGCTCTTCTTTAAATGTTTCATAGAATTCACTACTGAAGATATGTTGTCCTGGGATTTTCTTTGATGGAAGTCTTTTTTTTGTTGTTCCAACTGATTTAATTTCCTAATTTGTAATCATTCTGTTTAGATACCTTAATTCTTCATAATTTAATCTTGACATGTTTTCAGAAAGGTATCCATTTCTTCTAGATTATCAAATTTATTGGCAAATAGCTGTTCACAATAGTCTTTTATGATCCTTGGTATTTCTGAGGTATCAGTTGTGTAATGTCTCCATTTTCATGTCTGATTTTATTTATTTGAGCCTTCTCTATTTTTTCTTAGTTAATCTAGCTCAAGGTTTGTTGATTTTGTTTATATTTTTATAAACAGCTCTTTGTTTCATTGATATTTTAAACTGATTTTTCAATCACTATTATGTTTAGTTCTACTCTCAGCCTTAGTATTTCTTTTCTTTTATCAATTTGGTGTTTAGTTTGTTCTTGTTTCTCTAGGTTCCTTGATAGCATCATTAGGTTATTTATTAGAAGGGGTTCTTCTTTTGTTTTAGCTGTTTATTGCTATGAACTTCCTTCTTAGAACTGCTTTTACTGTGTCCCATAGATTTTTTTGTTCTGTTTATTATTTGCTTTGCTTTAAGGTAGTCTCAATTTTTTTTAGCTGATTGAAATTTGTTTTAAAAATATGGCTTAACCCAAGACAATCTCAGATATATTATCTTGTTGTAAAAAGAAAAAGCAGAAAGAAAGGAAGAGAGAAAAGACAGGAAAGCAATAAAAAAAATAACTGTTTTTTTTTTAGAAAGCAGGATTTATTGAGAAGACAGAAAAGTTCCCACAGTGGGAGGGGACCCAAAGGGGTGCCCACAAAAATAACTTTAAGGCCATGAATATGCTTTAATTACATTCCTAATCCTATACTTGACAATATTCAAAATAATGTCTTCTGCTAACATCCCAGGTTTCCTTCAGACACTGTTTTGTTAGATGATGGAAAAAGACAAGACTTTTAAAGTAAAGATAGTAGACATATATCTCTATTTATTTTGGGAAAAAAGGAGGTTGAAAGAAGCTTTGCAGCTGAGCTATTAACTCAGTTCCCTGTATTTAATATAGTAGCTCATCAATGATGAGGCTTTCTTTCCCATATAATAACAAAAGAAACCTTTCTCCCTAATGTGTATTTTAATAAGTAGCAAAATGCTATAATCATTTAGAATATTAATTTACATGTTTCTTCCTATTTTTGTATTTATCCAGGCCCAGATACTATGTCTTCTAAGCTATAGGAAAAAAATTCACTGTGCATCATGCCGTATATGTGCAATTTGATTTGACAGACTGTATAATGCTTATAAGAAGTATGGCAAGGTGTGTGATAGTCTGTTTCATTCCCTCAAAATAAATAAAATACAGATGATTCTTCTCTCTCTAACCTATCTCTACATTTGCATAGTTTTCTATAAACTGCAATTTTTTAAACCTATTTTTGTTTATGGGTCTGCATAGGCAATGCTATATTTTAAATCCTTCTATGGAATACTTAGGTGCCTTCTACTGGAGAACAAGATAACTTCCCCTTTCTCAACAAAGATGAAGTGATGGTAACCAGGACACGTTTTCCAAGTTAAGAGATGATGATGGGGGATTTTGTTGTGATTTGGGGGAGCTGCCCCGTGCATTATATGTGAAGACTTTTCAAGGGTACATCCATTGAGAATTTCATAGATACAGGAGAAGGATCAGTCTATTACAAAATATCAGTTTTTTTCCATTATTTGCATGCAGTAATCTGATATAATTAGTACAATCTACTTGAGAACAGTTTAAGAAAGTTTTACACCCTTGAATAGGTTTCAAAGCGATTATATTCTCTCTTCAAACTTTGTAACTGTGTACCTAATTTAACATATTTTATGTCTATTTGTCAGAAGAATATTAATGTTTTACTTTACTATTTCTACCACTTTTCTAATCACTGCTTTTTATTTTTCCTGTTTAGTGTAATATCACCTCTGAACACTAGCAGTGAAATCGAGTTTTTTTAAAAAAGAAAGCAAATCCTGTATTATAACATCGTCTGGGGAGCGTGATGGTTTCTGCTGTGTTAATTTACACTAAAATCCATGACCCGGGAGCCTGATTGATTGCCAAGGGCAGAAATCCAGCCCCTGGGCTAGTTTATTTTGTGAACTGTAGCCTCAGATATCGCTGCAAGCCACAATGATATTGATTTGATATACACTAGATGGCTCTTTATGCTCTTTGGGAAATTTATTGTGCCGAGTCAGAGCCCCAGCAGCTGGGGAGAAGCCGCTCTTTAAATTGAAGAGGGCTATCATGGTCTGACCCCTGGGCCACTCAGGTTACCAAGTGTCCTGGGCGAGGCTAGGTCAGAGCAGACCCCAGGGACAAGGGCTCATCAGTTTTGAATGTCAAATCCCTTCAGAGGACCTGAGTTATTGCTAATAGGAACTTGCTTGGGTCTATGACATTTGGATGCCCTATAAGTTAAACATCATAACACTTTCTTCATGTCATAGTCCTTTAAATTATGGCTGAGCGTTGCATCTCTGCTCCGGCCGCCTAGCATTAGACTGCTGCACGATATGAGGCAGCCTGCCTCCAAGGTGGAAGATCAGCACAGCTATTATCAGCCGAAGAGCTACAGCTGCACACATCTCCCTTCACCTATAAATTAGCAGGCTTGTCATGTGAACTCCACTTGTGAGAACATTGTTGCCATCTTGTTTCTGCACAATAGAAACCCAGTGGCCTTTGGCAACCTGCACAATAAAAGTTGGGATGCAATTCTCATCTTGATAGCTTTTACTATTCTTCTTGGGGAAGCTGAGCTTGTGCTGGATAAAAGATTGGCAGAAAGAGAGACATGACTCTTCATGGGCATCTTATGCATGAAATAGAAAAGTAATCACTTTGCTGTTAGAACAATTTGCAATCATCTCTCCTCTTAGAGAGGGCTGTTATGCTTATAATTTCTAATTTCTGCAGAAAAAGATGATTCCATAACAGATCACTGTCACATTGGCGACAGAGGCACTGACCTATCTCAATTGGCTTATTATGACTGACTCCAACTTTGGAATTGCTGGAATACCCATGAGCACCATTTTACTTCAGTTCTGGAGACAGGATCCTGACTCCGGTAAATCACTTCGCCAGAACAGTGTTTTATAAAGGCAATCTGCCTGACTGTTGGAAATTTCCTACTGTTGGGGACCGCAGATATTAACATCTATAGCTACCCTGAATTTTCCCTAATAAATAGCAAATTATATTTTATTAGAAGCTAGTGTGAGCCGGGCTCGGTGGCTCAGCCTGTAATCCCACGCCTTTGGGAGACTGAGGTGAGTGGATTGCCTGAGCCCGTGGTTTCGAGACCCGCCTGGG
>NW_007247450.1:701071-709612 GCF_000164805.1 Carlito syrichta
AAAAAAAAAGAAGCTAGTGTGACCTTGTATATTGAAGGGGATACTCAGAGTGGTTTAATGACAGGGTCACAAGCCAATGACACCTACTGTGGTGTATAAAAAAAAAACGAACCATGCCAAATACGACTCCATGTAGACATGTCCTTAATCTGCTCACACGCTGTGATTTTAAAGGTCCTGAAAAATAGCCTCCTAAAAACACTTGTAATATCACACTACCAGTTAGGTTTTTTTCTGGACATCTTGAGGAGATGCAAATGTCTTAATAGGTGGAGACAGGGAGCTCTTACACACAAACATGGGAAATAAAGAAAAATATATTGAACTGGATGATCTCATTAGCAGAATTGGAAAACCAGAACATCAATTGTGATGGACGAAGAGGTAGGGGTTCCTTGTCACTGAAGGTGATGCACAAGCTGGAGCTATCTGCTATGCTGTGACATAGACATGAGGTTCCAGGGCATTAAGCCTTGGGAATAAAGGGTATGATTGTGTTGAGTCTGCCTCTGAATGTTTTCATGTCTCTATCTGTAAAGCAAAATTAATAATGAACTTCAACTTGTAGATGTGTAGATGAAACCGGACAAAATATACAGGTCTAAGTCCAGTATAAACATGTTGCTAATTGTCAGGCATGCAGTCCTGTATTAGTGACCCAGGTTGAGTGACTTAAGCAAGACACTTGTTGTGCCGCTGTCTAGAGGCTGGAAGTCCAAAATCAAAGTATTGGCAAAGTTGGTTTCTCCTGCGGGCTCTCTTTGGTATGTAGATGGTCATCTTCTCTCAGCCTCTTCACAGGATCTCACTTCAGTGCATGTCTGTGTCCTGGTCTCCTCTTCCTGTGAAGACAACTGTTACATTAGATTAAGGTCCATCCTCATGGCTCCATTTTTATCTAATGACTTCTTCAAAGTCCTTATTTCCAAATATAGTCATATTTTGAGGTACTGGGAGTCAGGACTCCAACAAATAAATACTGCGGCGATACATTTCAGTCTATAACAAGTCCTTTATGATGAGGTTGCATAGACTGAACTCATGCCTCATACACAGACTTAATTTATTATTTTTGCTTGTTCTTTCTGTGTTGCTGTTGATGTTTATTATATAACTCAGTTAGCCCAAATATTTGTAGAACTTGTAAATACACATGGGAAAGAAAAAAAAAATGGAAAAAATGGCATCTAAAATTCGACCAATCAGAGAAAAAGACTGTTAATATTTTTATGCATATTCTTCCCTTGGCATTCATGTACAAGTAAATAGACTTTCAGCATAAATGGAATTATACAACTTAGCCACCTATTTCTTTTTTAAACAAATCATTAGCATTGTTCAGTGCCACTGCTAATAAAGCTACATCCCAATGTATAATAATGACTAGTATTATCTAAGTCATAATATTGAACATTTAGAGTGTTCACGTATTTTGTGCTCATCAAAGATGCTGGATAGGCTGGAGAGGAGAGACTTCAGGCCCTAGGGCAGCACCCAACTCTGCAGGTGCTCCAGGTTATCAAAGCATAGCTCCTGATCACAGTCGTGGTGTGTCTGTCTCCAAACCCGACTCTTTGAAGAAGGATGCTGAAGACCTCCCTGTTACCCCGTGCATGCACTGGCAAGGTCAGTGGGTTTGAGTCATAATATATTATAAACGTAATAATGGGGATTGGCTTCCAGCATTTTTCATGTGAAATAATGACATACCTGAAGATAGTGATGGAAACATCTTGAAAGGGTCGCATATTATCTATTTTCTCAGAGTTGAAAGTATTGTAAAAGCTATGTAGTTTGTCAGGCTCTTGAAACACATCAAATAGTAATAGTCATCCCATCTGAGGTTTCTGGTTTAACAATGCATTTTTATATAATTTCAACTAAAAGGACTATACTACATTTAATAGGCACATTCAGCTAAATCAGAGCAATGGTTTCCGTTTAAATCTTCATGAGGGACCAGGACTAGATCAGTCAGCACCCAGTCACTGAGGCAAGCTCTGAAACTCCCTTTCTACCATGGCTAAGGTGATGGAAAGTGGCAACCATGCTTGAACTGCCAACCATAGATGACATTCAAATCCCATATGCACCATACTCAGGTTCAATTCAAAGTAACTCGAAAGAGAGTGATAAGGCCATTGCCAAGGTCCCTAAGAAACTTCATCTCCAAGAGCCTTCACTTTATAGATGCTCTTCAACTTATCATGGGGCTGAGTCTCAGCAAATCCATTGTAAGTTGAAAATAACTAAGTTGTAAATGCATTTAACACACCTAATCTACCGAACACCACAGCTTAGCCTCGCCAACTCTAAACGTGCCCAGAACACAACCCACAATTTGACAAAATCATCTGACAACACTATACCCGGTAGAGCATCGGCTGTTCACTCTCAAGATTCTATGGCTGCACCACAAGAGTATCATGCTGCTTTCTACTGAATGCTACTGCATTAACACCATCATAAAGTCAAAAAATGCTAAGTCAAACCATCTTAAGTTGGGGACCATCTGTACTCTAAAATACGGGTGTTATTTTTTACCCATTTTTTGTCAAATCAAATGAATGGCTTTGAAATATTTTAATGGCTTGCATTTAAGATCTTTGTACATGAAACAGTATAACTGAAGACAGAAGTGGGATTGGCAGGTAGTCATGAATGTCTCAAGTACAACTTGCCCCCACAGTACCACAGCCTGGATTCTCAGTGGAGAGAATGTGCTTCATAGGTCTTGTCTTCTCTTATCTGAACAGACCTGGCTTCCAATCCCATCCCTGCTCCAGGGAATCCCCAGAATCTCGATTTTTTACTTATACATTTATTACCCACCATCTACCATCTAGAATTAGGAATTAAGGTCAGCTGATGCACATAATCCAGCCCATGCCAGTGCTTTTTCTTCCCCCAAACCCCAACAAATGTGAAAACAAAATAGAATTTATATAACTTGGAAATTTTCCAGTCCTAGCACTTGTTGTACACCCATACACATACACTCAAAAACATGTGACCAGAGACAACATATGTTTATCGTTTGTGTATAATTACTTTCTTTATTGTGATACACTCACTGATTTCTGAATCTAGTGCAGTATTACCCAGTTAATATTGGTGGAAAAGAAGTTCATGATGGAGGGTAGAAGATTGACTTGGAAACAGAGAAACGGGAGATGGTTGAGAGCACATCCTGATGCTGAGTCTTGCCGGTACTGAGTGAACAGATGTGATGAGGCTCTTTGAATGTCCACAGCTGGGCCATGCCTGAAATGATGCTCACAATTACAGTAGAAGAGGGCACTTTCAGGCAGGAAAGTAATCCAAGATCGGTGGGGTCGGTGGGGCAGGGGGGAAGAGCTGGTTGACTAAGTTCACACAGCTAATTACCAGCAAAATAAAGACAAAAATCAAAGTTCCATGTTTCAGTCCATCAAGATGCTGTATGAGCAGTCAGCAGTCAAACATCAATGACAACTTACATTTCACAAGGAGAAGGTTGTTTTGATGACCATGATTCCCAACATTCTCTCTTCTTCATAGCTTCCCATCAATTTCATCAAGCGCTTCTCACTGCCGCTTCTAACACCTTGGCACTTCTGGTTACAAAGTAGTGAGTATCTTCCCAGAGTCTCACGGCACCCATGTGAAGCCTGTGTGAAGTCCGCACTCCCATTGGTGGAGCTCAGCGTTGGCAGACGTCACACCAGCTCTGGTGTGTACATCAGGGAGTTTGCAAGCAGAAAGACTTCTTGGAGGACTGGAGTGTACTTCCAGCTGAGGATAGGAAATTAGAGAAAAGGAAGGCAGAACACAGACAGTGAAAAGAGACTCCATCTCAAGGCAACGGTCTCGAGCGCCCTGGCAGAAGTCCTCAAATGCACAGATAAGCACAGAGATGCTATGAAACCACAGGCTGCCGTGGATAAGGAGTCAGGAGTTACTGAGTCACAGGCACTAACTACTACCACCGAAGATGAACTGACAGGTAGTTGCCAAGATATCAAGAGTTCAGTTCTTGGGAATATCCATTTCATCTGACATATTCTTCCTTTGAGATCAGGGATTGATGCTGTCCTTGAGAATTATGATTTGAGTGTTGAGTGGATCCTGGAACTGTATTTTTAGAAAGCTCCTCAGGTGATTCTGTGCACACCTATATGGAGAAATGTGTTTCTGAATTATGACTTACCTGTAAAATGTTGAGTCTTCGCATGATACTCATGTTCCCCCAACAGCCATGATCTCGCAATGGACACAGTCCAGCCTGTGGCATCAGATGAAAGTTCAAGAAGTCCGAGTGGGAGCAGAGGCTGAAGCCCAGGCAGCACCACATTCAAACCTGTTCTCCTTCTGGAAGTCCATACGCAATCACTTCATCTCACCATCCTACCCTGAAAGGAGAGAAGGCAAGGAATGAGGCAGAGTTTGTGCTCATCAGATAGATGAGACAGTGAAGCGAGACTGAACAGAAAACACACTGGAAGTGCTGACATTTTGGAGGAAAAATCAAAAGGACTTACTGGACCAGGGTTGAGAAAGAAAGGGGCTAGAAAGAGGGTTCAGAAAAGCCTGCTCTTTGTGAGGGGTAAGAACTTGATCCTCAGACCAAGAAGACCCAGGAGAAGGCCGGATTTGAGGACTGGACATCAGCTTCCTTTTTGAAGAGTAAAATGTAATGTGGGTTGAGAACCAGGACCTGAGAAGAACAAGGATGGAACGTTGAGATTTCAGAACTCGCATAGGAACAAGGAACTCAAGCACAAGCTCTGGACAAGTGAGTCTCCAATCTGAAACGGCTCCTGCAAGTGCATTTTTTTTACATAAATAATCTGTTTTCTCTACAACAACACCTAACCTGTTTATAGAGAGAGCAGCAGCCATTTTCTTATGAAAAAGATGACTCAACTTTGAATTGCTTTATGACTCAAAGATTCAACAGCAAAATGAGTTCAGTTTTGAATGTTAACAGGTACAGGCAATTCTAGGAAAAGAGGTGCATTTCTCTATATTTAATTGACAGGAACTCTTGAAGGAAGCGCAACTGTGAAATAAGAGATAGGGTGGTGGGGAGCGTGAAGGAAGAGAGAAGGTTCATGCTGGGCCCAGACTCCCCAGCCCACCCACATCCTGGCCTATGGATGTGTTTTTTCACTGTGTGGCTTCAGAATTCCCTGACTGGAAGACTCTCCTCCCACAGTACAGACTTTAAAGCCACTTCTCCAGAGATTCCCACTGACAGATTCTAACTGAAGTCAGAGGGTGCTTTTTTTTTTCTTTTAATTTTTATTTTGAAATTATGGGGTGCAATTCAGGGTTAGGTATACAAATGTTCCTTGTGCAGATACCCTTATTGATGAGGTGTGCCCCACCTTCCCCAGGCGGATATCTACCGCTGTCAATTCCAGCTCCCCACTCCCCATCCCCCTCCCTCCAACTGTGCTGCCCATCAAAAGAGGACTGGATTTTTTAAAATGTGGTATGTATACACAATGGAATATTACGCAACCATAAAGAAGAACAAAATCATGAACTTTGCAGCAATCTGGATGGAATTAGAGTTTATAATACTGAATGATCTCTCACAGAAACAAATAGCTGAATACCATATTTTTTCACTCCTAAGTGGGCCTTGAACAACTACCGTATTACTATAGGACTGAGATTGATTTTTATAGGGCAGGATTAGGAAACCTGGCCCAGAATGTCAAAGAAATCTATCCCTGACCTGGAGGGCTTGTGAAAACAATGCTAGCCCTACCTCCAGAATCCCTAACTCACGGTGTCTTGGTGTGGCGCATATCTAAAACTGGCCCCAGGTGATGCTGACGCTGCTGGTACCTGAACTACTGCTTGAGAGCTGCCTCCACAAGGCCCACTTTTCTTTTTGAGTCAGAGTCTCACTCTGTCCCGCAGGCTAGAGTGCAGTGGCATGCTCACAGCCACCTCAGCCTCCACCTGTTGGGCTCATGTGATTCTTCTGCCTCTGCCTTCCAAGTAGCTGGAGCTACCAGCCCGCACTGCCATACTTGGCTTAGTTTTTGATTTATTGTAGAGAAGAGGTCTCACCAAGTTGTCCAGGCTGGTCTTGAACCCGTGAGCTCAGGCAATCCTCTCCCTTCCACCTCCCAAAGTGCTGGGATGAGAGGCTTGAGCCACTTCACTCCGCCAAGGCCCACTTTACAGGGGAAAATGAAATCTAAGCTTCCGCCAGTGAAGCAGAGGTCCCTGACGAGCTCATTCATGCAGGGCGAGCTCAGATGGCTTTTGCTCTGTGACACTTGGGCCTGGGCGCCCTCTTGCCTCCCTGCCCACTCAAGGTCTCAAGACACACACTCTGCAAAGGAAACAGGAAACCGGGACATGGACTCACAGAAAGTCACGTGGATTCATCATCACATACACCTCCAGGGATGTCTGGATTGTATGAAGAGAGTGGGCAGCGCGGATATCAGAGGGTGCATTTCTTTCTTTTTTTAAAAAAATTTCGATTACAAAGATGTGGGGTACATTTCAGGGTTAGGTATATAAACATTGAACATGCAGGTACCCTTGTTGATGACAAAGAGGATGCATTTCTATTGAATCATCTTCTGGCTGAAGAGGAAAGAGGCTTTGGGACCCAAGGGTCCTTTGCATCTCTGGGAAACCTACACGCAATTCCCAGCCCCACCTCTAGCCTCAGACAGTGGGACCACGTGCTTGCTATAGGACTCCCGTAGGTACCGGTCCCATTTTTCAAAAACCTTTGGTTAAAAAACACGCCCCCCCCCTTACTTTAAGGCACAGAAATGTTAAGGGATGCTAAAAGGTAATTCTCTATGTAAAATGCTATTTATTTAGCCAGTTGCTGCCACTATCAGACCTCTTGAGAATCTGATGGATTACTTTCCGCCATCAGCGCCTGTCTTCCCTTCCTTCGCGAGCACGGATTAGGCCTCAGCATCAACTGTGAGGCCTGGGACTCCTTTCTGGAGGCAGAGCAAGGCCGGGGTTGGACGATGCGCGCTCCACGTGTCAGACGGGTCCTGGTGCTCAAGTGCTTCGCCTCCCACAGGTCAGCTCCTGGTCTGCACCTGTGAGGACACAGGGATAGGGAGGCTGGCCCAGGGTCACCAGAAGGCCCCGGGACCCTGGCCGGCGACCAGTCTGCGGTAGCACAACCCTTCTAGCAGGTAAGAGCCCATCTGGGCGTCAGGCGCAGAGCGGTCCTGCCCCATCACCCAGCACTGAAATCCCCGACGTAAAAGAACATTGCGTTTCTTTGTGTGGACACATAGGAGGCTTCCTCATTTGCTCTTATGAATATAATATATGTTCTGAATACAAATTCACACTTTTGTCATTACCACTGATTCTTCTGTTCCATATTTGGGATGAAGTATAGGTGAAATGGGAAAAAAATATGTGGAATATTTTATACTTTTTTCTTCAAATTATACTAATGAGCTTCATAATTTTAATTGGTAAATTTGCTCTTAAAACTCGCCTCCCCCAACTGAAATACAAGTGAAGCACATTTTTCAGGAAAATAAACTTCTAAAATGCTAAAATTACTACACATTAAACCATAAGAAAGCATATTAAGCGAATATTTGGAGTCTGTCTGGCTTAAAACCAGGAAGCATGGAAATTAAACCTTTAGGCCTAAAATTTAGCATAACTTAAAAGTTCTACATTAGAGTTAGACTAACAGTGTTTTTCCCAAGTTGGTTTTTAGAAAGTCTTTTAAACTTTGAATTAGAAGGGGGAAAATACCCCCAAAAGAAATACAGAACTCCAGGATAATGATTTTTTTAAAGAAAGATTCACCGTCAAGTTGCACAAAATTTTGTACCTCCCGTTTAAGACCGCCTCTGTTTAAAGAGAAACTTTGACTCTTAGAAAATTTAGTTCTTTAAAAAGTCCCTAAAGTTGAATTGTCCAATTAAACATGACTGTTAGCTTTTTTTTTTTAAATTAAGGTACTGATCTTATTCCCTGGCCTTTACTTTGTTTACATTTAAAACTTACTCTAGAGTACAACAGTATTGGAAGAAGCTATTTCAGATGCAGATATTTTCATTTTGTTCAGATGAGAAGCACCATGGAGGCAGGTGTGTACCAGGTTCAAGCTGATGGACCCACAAGGGGTCTGGTCTTTTCTGACCCTTCACGGTAGGACATACTGTCTGTTTATGGAGCATGTTTTACATTCTTTGCTGTGGGAAAATGCGTGCTATTATCATAACAATAATTCAAGGTTTTGACTCAGTGAATTATTTTATTAGATATACGTATTCAAGAAAATAATAACTTTTTGTTAGCAATCGAAAGATTTCTGTCTTGGCACGATAGCTTACGCCTGTAATCCCAACACTTTTGAGAGTTCAAGGTAGAAAGAGTGCTTCAGGCCAGGAGTTTGAGAAAAGTCTGTGCAACATAGTGAGACCCTGTCTCCACAAAGAAGCATTTTTTTTTATTTTTTTATTTTTTTATTTATTTTTTTTATTTATTTATTTTTTTTTTCATTAATCAGTAGTTTTTATTATGGTTTTGTGGGGT
>NW_007247450.1:709956-710635 GCF_000164805.1 Carlito syrichta
TTTCTGACTGGAGGTAGGTGGTATCTCAGTGTGGTTTTGGATTTGCATCTCCCTGATGATTAGTGAGGTTGAGCATTTCTTCATGTTTTTGTTGGCTGCTCGAATGTCTTCTTTTGTGAAGTGTCTGTTCATGTCTTTTGCCCATTTTATAATGGGGTTGTTTGTTTTCTTCTTTTCAGTACGCTTCAGTTCCTTGTAGATCCAGGATGTTAAGCCTTTGTCAGACCTAGAGTTGGCAAATACTTTTTCCCAGTCTGTAGGCTGTCTCCCTGCTCTCTTGATGGTTTCTTTGGCTTTGCAGAAGCTTGTCAGTTTAATAAGGTCCCATTTGTCTATCTTCTCTCTTAAGTCCTGTGGGTTTCGGGTTTTGTACAGAAATTGGATGCCAGTTCCGATTTCCATTTTAAATTAACCAGACGTGGTGGCGCATGCCTATAGTCCCAGCTACTCAAAAGGCTGTGGTGGGAGTATTCCTTGAGCCCAGGAGTTCGAAGTTGCAGTGAACTGTGATCACAATTGTGCCACTGTACTCAAGCCAATGAGATCCTGTCTCTAAAAATATTGAATAAAAAAAAATGAAAGGAAGAAGAAGGAAGGAAGAGGGGAAGAAAGGAGGGAGGGAGGGAAGGAAGGAAGGAAGGAAGGAAGGAGAGAGGGAGGGAGGGAGGGAAGGAGGGAG
>NW_007247450.1:710655-755326 GCF_000164805.1 Carlito syrichta
GGGAGGGAGGGAAAGAAGGAAGTAAGTCTGACTAAACACGGGCCCATCTGAACATTCTGCTCACAATTGAGGAAACAGTTCTGTTCATAAACCTTTAACAGGATGATTCATTCTACCTCTGTCAGGTTCCCAATGTGGAAAAATGTCACTCTTAGGCAGAATATGATTGAATCTAATTTGCTTAAACCTAGACACACACCCAGATGAAAAGTATGCAGAAAGAAAAGTCAATAAACCCAACATATAAGGTGAGATATTCATTGGAAATTACATAATTGCTTCTATTCTCCAATATACATGCTGGTCATTGACTGCAGACCTCATTTTCAGCCGATGGCTTACTGGCAACAAATCATTGGCCCTTATCTGTTCCTGGCAAAATAACTGTCCTGCTTGACTTTGACCTTGGTACGCCATTGCTAAATTTCAGGGCCTTTTTCCTCAACACGCCCCTTTTCCTACATCTGATCTCAAGTATGGAGCCTGACCTCTTCCTTGTTTCCAACACTCACACTGGAGTCCTGACCCAACCAGCCTGTGGTGATAGATCTGTGGATGTTGTAGGCATCCTTTTTCACTTCCCTCTGGGTCTCTCTCACACACATGCGTGTGTCCATGTCAATGTGAGGAAGAACGGTAATTCCAGGCCCTCCATTTTTGTCAACCAGACTCCTGATGGCCTGTCTTTTTTTTTGGCCAGCCTTGATTCACTCACTGCAAGAGATCATGAGTATGGGAAGCTTCCGCATATATTTGGAATTTGAAAATGGTGCTAATTCTTATTTGATCTTTAAAGTACTTACAAAAATCCAATTTAATGCTGTATTGCCTAGCTCTGGTCTGACCAACTGCCTTCTTCAGCAACAGACTGACCCCCGTTGAACATGTATGTTCTCTATCCAGGACAACTCTTTCCAAAAGATTTGAGGGCCACAGAAACACAGACTCCCCTGAGTTTCAATTGAACTTGATTGTTCAGCAGAAAGATTTTGATTTTTCCATTGTCCCCAAGCTCAGTCTACACAACCGTCGTAAGGGGCAGCTCTGGATGACTGTTTTGCAGGTCTTCCTATGAATCTGTTTTCACTTTTTCTCTTTGTGGCAATATGTTTCATTCATGGGTGACAAAAGATGTTTTTGATCATGAACTTTGAGCCTATGACTCAGTAGAAAATATAGGTGACATCAGTTTATAGTGATAGTTATTTAACCACAATGATGGCACTAACCAATTCTCAAATTCAGTTAAAAGAGCAAAGGGCTACAAATGATGTATTTAAACGTATCTTACATATTGACTGGTTGTTTTGAAAATCAGAGTTCAGCTAAAATATGATGTTCAAATAAAAGTTGCCATAATACAAAAAGACACTATCACCTTTGAGAAAAAAAAAGAGGACTGCCTTCAAAACAGATGAATTTTTTACTCTTTGCTACCACACTTTTTACATTTAGTGACAAGATTTTTTTTTCAATGTCACACATTGTAAATCGAAAGAATTTTTAAGGGGTGGAAAAAGCCCCTGACGGGGTACAGGCTGCCTCATACCTGCCTGTGAGTGTGGCAATAGATAATTATTCAGGCCTTCTCAACATTCTCTCGTGTTGTTTGTGTTATAATTAGGTCTCTCTATTAGAAAGAAGGCAGTAAAGTCTCCCCAAAGAATGGCTGAGCTTGTATGCCAGGATATTGGACTATAAGGGCTACTTTTTGTTGGGTTTTTATTATAACATGTGCTACATTAACTCACTCACCTTTAAAAACTTTTTTTCCCTCTCTATTTGGAGGTAGCCCAAACATTTTTAAGTTGTTTCCTCATTTTTACTGATTATAGGAAAACCTCAATCATGTCCCTAAACTCACATTTGAATGATAATAAAAAAATCATATTTTATTACTACAGTGTTGGCAAGAGGTTAAAATATCACTTTGAAAAGCACTTATTCACTTATTTTTATTTTTCAAGAATCACAAGGCAGCCTGGCTGAACTGAAATGTGGTTGGTTTTCATTTCAATTTGTTTTATTTGGGGAAAAAAACACCTTAATTTGGGTTTTAGAGAACGTAACTTTAGTAGGTCCATACAAATAAACATGAGGCAAGCTCTGTGGGATTTTGGGGGTCTAGGTCAATATCTTACAGGTGAATTAGAGCTCAGAATCCTCAGATACCCCAAAGGACATTGAGTCCAAGGGACAGAGTTTGTATAAACTTGTCTAGTAATATCCTGTAAGTGGGACCAAGTCATTATCACCAGGGGAGTGTGTGTTTTTCTTAAAGAGCTAGAATCTCTTTCTAGTCTGTATTGGACAATGAAGGAGTGCTGTCTGAGACAAGTAAACAGAGCAGTGTCTGGATTTTCACCATCTGCCTTCTGCTTGGATGCAGCCATGGATGCCATGTCTCCAGTCCAGTGTGGCTGAGGATGGGCACATGCTTCCTAAGCTCTGTGGATTAACTCAATGACTAGTCCTAGGAATAGGAGAATCAGTGATATTTGTGTGTTTTCTTGACGATGCATCCGTCCCAGAGATCTGTTCCTGCAGACTCTTCTAGAAACATTCAAGACAGACACCACGTTGTACCAAACAAAGTCAATACAACAGGATGAGGTTCCATTTTGTCTTCAGCATGGAACTCCTACCCTAATCTTTTTTTCTCTGTAGCTTTTCTTCTTCAATAACCCTCACTTTTTCGCCCACCCCAAGCAGACAAAACCATCTACCCAACTATCAGTCGCATATCTTTGGTTTATTTATATCATAAATGGGATCGCCACAGGATATTTCAAATATTACATGTAGGTCTCCTTACTGGACTATGGGTTTCTGGGAAGCATGGTTTTTAGTAAGACATGTGTTCAGGTCTGCATTTTCTTAGTCTATAGTAGACATTCAACATAGGGTTTCAAAGAAAAACAAATGGAAATAAAAGGCTGAAAAAAAAAGATGAACCTATTGGTAAAGTTTATAAATTTTTATAAGCAAATTAAGTAAAATATTACAGACATACCATAACCTAATGTCATATTTTAATATTTGTCTAAAGAGTATTCCCATTTCTTAGTATAATAAGTCTTTTTTTTCAAGTGTCTCATTGTTAATTAGCTTTCAGATGTTCCACATGCAGAAATATTCTCAGTGTAGCAGCTCAATGGCTAAGATTTCTAGGGATTTATTCTTTTAAATCACAATAGTATAGATGATTGCTCTTATTACCTAGAGGCTGCTGGAGATCTAATGCCACGGGGAGACAAAATTCCTACAAAAATAATAATTCTAAGACTGTAATTCCTAGAATTTGGCCTCCATAAGCGAAGGCCTCAAGTCTTCACTCTTACCTCACCACCTATACTGGAGCCTGACAAACAGGACAGTCTTCACAAATATCTGCTAAATAAATGCTGTGTGATGCAGAACTGAGGTCTAGAAAAGGCATTTCCTTTGAAGTTCTCAAGTCTGATAGGGCCACTTCTGACTCTCTGGTCACATGACCCAATGCTAAGGCTAAGTGACATGAATTCCTTCAAAGATGACTATCCCCATCAGCCTCCTGGAATTTCCAGTGGCACCAAATTACATAACCAGCTCTGAGACTTGCTCATTGCAGCTCCCAGGGTTCACTCTTGAAAATGATTGCCCTTGTCACTTCGACTCTACCCCTAATGCAGCCTTGCAAAAGTGAGACATCCCAATAACTCTATCAAGAAATTAGAATGGCTTATTATTATTCGCCTCAAGATCTGATAAAAATTCAGAAAGCTTTTTACCAAAGAGACCAATTATTATAGATAAGAATAATATACATCAATCCTCACATACTTTTATCAGTCATTGAATTTCTCTTGCTTGGCAGACGTGAAGTGAATAAATCCTATCCCTTGCAAAATAATGCTGTAAGCTTATCTACCAGCTGTAGAAATCTGTGCATACACCCAGGGTCATCTCTACAAACAATTCTATGTTTATGATTGATGGTGTGAAGGAGAATCAAAACTCAAAGAGAATAGCACTGTAACATGTTTCCCACTGGGTGTGTGGATGATAGAATACTCGGGGTAACTCCTTCGGGTTTTCTGTCCTCTCAATAAATCCTGCTTTCTAAAGTAAGTAAGTAAATAAATAAATAATACTCAAGAACAATTTTACCAAACGTTTTCTACATATTCGCACGGTAGCCCTACATATAAACAGATCACTCCATGTGAGTTGCATGATCAGTTACAGCAAACAAGAGTCAAACATTTTGAATACACACCTACAACTCGTATGCTGTAGACCTACAAATATAGATTCTAGGGTTAGTATGTATTTCTCATTTTATCTTCTCAGAAATTGGCATGCATCTTTCTATCAATGGTGTCATGTAAGCACTGTAGGCCTGAAAAGAGGTTGGACTCTTCTGAAGAGGATTTGCATTTGCTACCCCTTGTAATCTGCAAGCACCATCCGTGCTAAACCGCTTTAAGATAAATTCTCTGCCTGAGGATGTTTGGACTTCACTGGCAGAGTGAATTCTAACTGAAAACCTACTTGCATGCCAGCATAAGATGTCGCTTCTTAGAGGATATTTCGTTCTCCATCCACAGTAGGCCAAAGTGGAAATATGCAGGTTTCCTCCCTGCTTCTTTTGCGTTTCTGGGTTTATTTCTGTTGACCACCCCACTGCAGTCCTTACTTGATCACTCTACTCAGTTTAAGTCTCCTCTGTTACTGTCTGTGTTGGCATTTTCCTCAATAGTACATAAAATAAAGGTGCAGCATGCAGATCACTATGACTTGGATTTGTGGAAAAACAGCACACATATTCCCTCTGTCATATGTTAGGTGAAATATAAATGGAAAGTTATTAATTACTGGGCAATGCCTCATTAATTTTCCAAAAGATTAAGTGAATTTGACTTCCTGGGGTTTTAGTTGGGGTCAGACTCCCACAGAATCTTACCCAGTCATACATTACAACTCTTCTTTTTCTGTCATTGTCTGTCTTACCTATGTTCCCTATTATTAGTTCTTAGAGGGCAATAATATTAGCAACTAAGCCTATGTCATTAAGATACATCAATACTTGGTACATCAATACTTGGTGGTTAGTAAATGCTTGCTTGTTAGTTAGCTAGTTGGCTGGCTGGATGGGTAGATAGATGGAGAGGAGGAAGGATGAATGGATGGAAGATGGGTGGATGGTGGTGGATGAATAGATGAATAAATGGTTTATAGATTTTATTGATGAATGCATGAGGAGTATGTAGAGATAAAGAACTGATATCTCCCCAAGAGACGTGAGGTGGATACAGATGCTAATGTAACCTGTCTACTGCCACTCTTCCTCAAAAAGCAGGAAGGTAAACGTAGTGCAGTCAAACCTCTCTTTCCTTTTGGAAAGCAGAACAAATAAACTCATTCTGGGCAAGGAATCAATCATTTGTCTGTTGTCAATCCAGCTTTCAAAGAGAAACTGACAAATAGTTGAAACAACATTCAGCACAAGCTATGGCACGACTCTTTCATCTCAGCTGCCTTTTCTTTCCTTGTTTTTGATGGAAACCGATTTTGAGCCCCTATTTTGCTTAAGTCCTATGCCTTGTTACTTAGTTCTCAACCTCAAGAAACTCACTGTCTAGTTGGAGATATTAGGCATGACAGAGAATATTTTTAGCACATGCAGGCAACACGGGAGGACTGTGTGGCTCCATTACTGACAGACAACATTGTTGGAACCTCGAGCTGGAAGAAGAGTCTCCAAGACAAAGAAGGCAGAGGAAAAGAGACTGAGTGAAAGGGAGAAGGAAAAAGAGCAACTTGCAGGACATGCTGGACCTTAAATCACTTCATGTAGTTTAAACATTTTAAACTTAAAATCACATTTGAAGAAGGATGGTTAGTCATTACTATACTCAGACTAAAAGTCTCATATTTAGAAATTATTCTCACATTGGGGCCTACAAAATGGAAATTAAGGTGTGCTATATAGAGCAGGAGGTTCAGTAGAGAAAGGCTTCAACCTATGGAAAGTCCACATAAAACTCAAAATGTTAACATGACTTCTTTCACCTCAGGTGAATTTATAAATGAAACTTTTTTTTTTCTTTTTAAGGCTACAACTTCACTAGTATATCCTTGGGAAAGACTGATTCAATTCAAAGGATTTTTTAATAATTCTGGTAACTCTAATCTGAACCATTATTTCTAATTTCTTAATATGAAACCAGAAATATTGGTGACCTAATAAGTTTTATAGCAGTGCACACAACTTTCTTTATAGAACTTGCACCATTATGTAATATGTTATAAAGCAAGTTGAATGTTGTAAAACTCATTATTTTTTTCTCTTAGCTAAAGTGCATGATAGCCAAAAATTTAAGTGGAAAGCTATTAAAGTTCCAGAAATCCCAACCTTATATTTTGCTTTTTTGGTGCTTTGTGTCACCATTTCTGGTGCTGGAGCTATTGCAATGTAGTGTCTTGATGCTACAAATAGAGTAAGGTTCCCATGGATCCTTTGGGTTTTGCAATTTACATTTGTATTTTTTTCACTTATTAAGTCAATTATAATCTAAGTAGAGTGATCAGGATGACAAATTAAAGGGAATTGGTTAAAAAAAAGAAACATTAGGAATAATAATTCATTGTCGATGAGAGACTTATGATTACACTAAACTTCAACCCTAAGCAAATTACTTCCTTTTAAAAGACCTCAACTTGGGCCAACAAAGAACGTACAAGTACTTTACTAATTATTGGGGTTTGCTATTTCTTTGTCAGAGTTCTTAGCTGTCAGAGCTCTGTTTATAGGTTCAAGGAGTACGTGGTTACATGGATATGAATTAAGATATTAATTAAATCAATGCTGTCTTTGACCTAATAGGTGTCTTTGACACAAATTCTCATGAGTTCAGAAATGATAAGTAAGATTGAGTAATAGAAAACACTGAGAATGAAAGGAAAATATCTTTTCATAAGCAGAAATTGACTTGCCTCTGATGACTACATAGAGTTCTTCTCACACAGCAAAAGTAGCAGAGGGCTTTGCAAGTTGAAACATCAGTTCTTTCATCTGTCCTTCCTTCCTTCCTTCCTTCCTTCCTTCCTTCCTTCCTTCCTTCCTTCCTTCCTGCCTTCCTGCCTTCCTGCCTTCCTTCCCTCCTTCCCTCCTTCCTTCCCTCCTTCCCTCCTTCCTTCCCTCCTTCCTTCCTTCCCGCCTTCCTTCCCTCCTTCCCGCTTCCTTCCCTCCTTCACTCCTTCCCTCCTTCCTTCCTTCCTTCCTTCCTTCCTTCCTTCCTTCCTTCCTTCCTTCCTTCCCACCTTCCCTCCTTCCTTCCATTCTTCCTTCTTCCTTTCTTATCTTTCTTTCTTTCTTTCTTTCCTTACTTCTTTCTTTCTATTCCTTTTTAAATTATAGTGCTGTTCAGTTTAGTTGTACCATTCATATAAACTCTATAATTTTAATATGTGCTTACAAACACCTCTTTCAGTGCAACTTTTACAATATAGAAAAATCCTTAGAATATAAAAAGTTTCTGTTGACAGAATTTCAGTCAGTGAATTAGATACTATAGCAGCTACTAATAATAAATGTCTAAAAATGTGCTTGTATCACAGACAAAAGCCAACATGAGAATCCATGGGGACACAGAATTTGTTATTTGACTTCTGTGTTTATGTGAGATTGTAAAATAATTATATATATTGTAGCAAAAATGTTTAACTATTTGCCAATATCTATTCTTCCTTTTAATTTTATCTCCTTGGTTTTTAGCTGACTGGATGGTTCCTCATAACAAAAGTTATATTTCCCATCATTCCTCATGAATAGATGGGGCCATGTGATTAAGTGCCGAACAATGGTCTATAAGAAAGTGATACATGTAACTTTGATGGTTAGAATTCAAGAGTCATCTTGAACCATGAGGTATCCTCAAGGTAGAGCCCAGGTCATTTATACTAAACTCACTAATCAAAAACTAGCAACCTCCAGACTTCTCAAGCAGGAGAGAGAGCAATTCATCTTATTTTAACTACTGTGATTTAGTTTGTTTTCCCCTGTTACTTTTACCTTAATATAATCCTAACTTGTACAATGGCCAGAAAGTAATAATATTGTCTCTTCTTTGTTCATTCACTTAAACTTAATGAGAGAAAAAATATAAAAATCTCTAGCAAAATGCCTGACACAGACACAGCTCTGCAGACATGTGAGTTAAGTAGCTTATCAAATCCTGCCAAAAATATGTCAATTCAATGAGAAGAGTCAAAATCATTATTTGACTGACTCAAAAGATAATCTACCTGAAAGATCCTATTAGACACAATCTAAATAACATGTGTCTGTTGGCTGAGAGAGTTTTATAATGTGCTAATTTTGAGTTAATGAGGGTTAGGATCATTGAGGAAAATACAAAATTGTGCACATTTGGCCCGTGTGATGCTCTTTTCCAGTGAGTTTAACTATCCAGTTGACCACCCTCTTTCCTAGGAAATTCATGTCCCTTCTGCATTATTCCAATGTAGTGAGGCTACACCCACTACCCACTGGAATAAGCGTGAGAGGAAGGTTCAACCCTAAGCCCAGTGGTCCACAGTGGTCTACCTTTGTTTAAGAAAAATCTCTAATTCCAGAGAAGCCAAGAAGAAAGTAAATATTTTCAGAGGTAGCTGAATCACACTAAAAAACGTAGGAAAGAGGAGTATGACCGTAAATAGCAAAGAACACACTGCTTTAGTTGTGATATATGTATCTATTGCTCAACACATAAAAATCAAGGCTACATCCCTCCAGAATGGGGACAAATCATTTGACTTGGAGATCTTATGAAGCTGGAACTGCAAAGTTTTGTTGACAGCGATAAACAGAACAGATAACACCTCACTACTCATGAAATGAGCATTCCAGTGGGAGGAAAGCAGTAAAAACAAAACAAGACAAAGAAACATACCCAAAACACAGATATCATTATTGAACAAGAATAGGGATATTTTCATTCATTGGTCATCAGCATTTCTACTTGTCTTTTCTTTTTTCCTAATTTAAATGACCTTGGTTAATTCATCTTGATTTCTCTAAGTGAAGCATCAAGTGTGGACCAAGGAGTCTGAGTCCCTAATTTTAGAGGAACAGAAGTGAGTGGAGTGGTTCACCAAAGTTCTGGAAACAGTAAGCCATGGGTGAGCCTATAACATGATACAGTGGTGTTTCCACCATACTCAGCGGTCTGAAGACACAAAAAGAATGACATTTAGAATTCTTTTCTTTAGAGAATTTGGCTTCAAGAATGCCCATGAGTTTCAGGTTGCTCTGCTGGTCACATCCTCTCTCAAAGTCCCCACCATCCCCCAGTTTGACCTTCCAAAGAACGATCACATTCTCAAATCTTATGGTTCCTGGAGGGTTCTCCCAGTGCTTTCTGGCAGGGAATGTCCTGAAATCTTTGTCTCTGGTGGAGTGGAGTACTGGAGTTGAAGAGAACATCAGTGAGTCAAGCAGAAACTGACCAACCAAGGCAGGGTGGGGGGAGGGGGGCTTGCCCTGTGCGGTAGGTAGAACTACTTAAGGATCCTAACTGTATTTTTGTAGGTAGAATAATTAACACACACATTGGAAGCACCAACTGTGTTTTCACCAAGTTCACAGACCCATGTAGCTGTCATCCAGTTTGAGATATCGATGTGGAATAGCCTGACCTGTGCTTTGTAAGCCTCCTCTGTCTACCATGACCCCTACCCTCGCCACTCCTCTGTCATCCCTTTGACTTCTGATCACGCCAATTAGATGTCTTTGTCAGATTTAAATATTTCAGTGTCTGGATTCTTTCCCACAAGTTGTGAGATTCCTTCCATGTTACTTCAAGGCGTAGATGTTGATACATCTTTAGTGCTGTATAGTGTTCCACCAAATAAACATACCATACTACATGCATGTATTCTACTGTTGATGCGTATTTGGATTGCTTCCAGTTTGAGGCTAACACAATAATGTTATGACTTTGAATACTCTTACACAAATATTTTTGATAGGACACATATGAACTTATTTTGTCAGGTATACACCTAGGAAAAGGATTGCTGGATCATAGGATTTGCATACCTTCAGCATTCGTAGACAGCATCATACAGTTTTTCAAAGCGGATATGGCAAGTTTCACTCCCACTGGTGTATATGAGAGCATGAGTAGAGTTCCAGCCACACTGTATATCCACAAACTCTTGTTTGTTTATTTCTATTTTTAAGCTTTGCTCTGGTTATATAATAGTATGTCATTATAACTTTAATTTGCGTTCCCCTAAGAATGACTAAGGAGATCATTCTTTATGGTTCACAGTCATGTAGAAGTCTTCCCATGAGGCATGATTATTTAAGTCTCATTCATTTTGAATGAGGTATTCTGTGATTTTCTTACTGAAGTTAAGAAGTTATGTGAGACCTTTATCAAATACATTCATTTCAGATAACTCCTCTCACTCTGTGGTTTACCTTTTCTCTCTCTTAAAAAGAATTATTCGATGAACAAAAGTGTTTGTCATTTATCTTCAGTGTTCTATCCATAAAATAAAGAGATCAATATGTCCTTGCCGCTAAACTCTCCAAATATGACAGCAATTAATCTTCTAATCTATATAAAATATTTTGAAAATCTTTTAAGAGAGGCCTTACAAACAAAGGAAGATTCCATTAACTTGAACATTATGCTTGGTTCTGCCTGTCTGTGGCCACGGGCTCTCATGGTCTCCATTGCTAATTCTTTCATCGTAGTTCTTGTGATTCCTTAATAGCCTTACTTAGATGCCCTCTTCCCGTTGTCAATGTTTGAATAAAGAGGGCTCAGATGAACTGTTTTGCTTTCCTAAAATAATACAGAACATTTTGACTGTGTTAAGTATGGCAAGTGTTATTTTCTGCATTGGCTACAAGAGTCAGAACTAGCTCGATTCTCTTTCCAACACATCTCATTGTTTGTATTTTGAGTTATTTACCGACAAAAATCGTAGCCTTGCGTTATTTGTCTCCTAAGTTTTATCATAAACTCTTAAAATGAATGTAAGGCAAGGACAATTTAATGTTTGTTTGGATTTTTTCAAGCTCTCAGCAGGTCAAAAATCTGCAAGGATTTTTCAGAACTTCTCTGAGGTTAAAAAAGAAAGCAACTTTTATAGCTCTGCAAAATAGGATTCCCTGCCTGCTAAGAAACATTCTTAAAACCCTCCTGCAGCTTCCATAAAACACTTTATTTAGCTGCTCTTTGCATTTTGAATCTGTTCATTCTTTAGGGGTATAATTTATGTGTGGAAAATATATTTTTGCTTTACATTGTGTTTTATACATTGTGTTTTATAGCATTTTACAAGATGTTCCTAGATAGACCTTTAATTTCATGTATTCCTATACAAATTAGGCTGTGCTTCTGCATGTGGATATTTTCCAGGTTTTCTTTGTCAAGAAAAATCTGTGAAGAAAAATCAGACTTTGGGTAAGAGATGTGTGAGTCGTTAAGTAAAATATGGACCACGTATGCTACTTCTGTTTTCTAATTGTAGATAAAAAAAATATGGAGCGAGTATGATGGTGTTGTGCAGGAAATATCAGAAATACATTGTTCAGAGAAGTTGTCATTGCTTTTTCCTTGAGGCTTTTTGCAGCTTGGATGGAAAACTCTCTGCTCCGTGTTGACATATCCTAAGCTGAGTCCTGATGGGGCTGCTGGAAGCTTCATCAAAAGTTACAGTTCAAACAACATAAGCAGAGCATTACCACTGATATCCTTAGAGAAGCAGGATGGAGAGTTTCAAAAGACAACATTGATCTTTTGCTTTGTATAATTCCCCAGGCTTTTTTTTTTCTATGGTGATTCAATCTTATTTCTATTTTATTTTTTTAAATTAAAAATGATGTAATAATTCCTTGTAAATATGCAAGAAAACCTTGTGCCACTTGGGCCATGGGTAGTATTCTAAGAACTTCACACACTCCAGACTCAAAAGTTATGCTAAGGAGCTATTTGAACTCCATATTTAAAATGCAGTCAAAACACAACTGTGATTGAAAGCACATGAAACTCCATGGACACTTCTCTTCACACTGGACATTGTTTTGAAGTCGTTGTAAGAATACTTTGCAGAGCGAGGGAGCTGCCTCTGGATAGTATCAACCAAGCATGCCCATGGGAAAGGGGTGACCATGTGGCCTTACTCTAGTTAGAAGCCTAAAGTCAACACTCTCTTCGTGTCTATCCATGCCATCCTGAAGGAAAGGAAACCTGTCCCTGCATGACAAGGTGTAGGCAGCACCTAAAGCTATGAACACATGGACAGTTCATGGCCAAACCTCTGTCTGAACACATCTCCAAGGATGGCTCATTTTTGTCCTGGGTGGTCACTGTGGCAGCCAGGGAGATGACTTCTCACATGGCACTGACCGTATTTGATCAGAGTCTGTGTCTCCACCAACGAGGCCATCCTAGGCCTGGCTGTGGGGTCACAGTTTCTTTAGCGTGGCACCAAGGCTGACAGGTAGGGATTGGGAGTAGGATGCCACATGGAGCTACCTACTTTTAATGTTCAAAGGGAGACACAGCAAACTGAGTAGGGCAAGTCAGTTGACTTGAAAATGCCTCTGTTCACAAGAGTCCCATGGAGACAGAAGAATGGTTAGCGCCCTGCTTACCTGTCCAGAGCTGACAAGAAGTCATTCTGACAATGAAGCTTTGGATTTTGGCTTAGAAGCTAAAATGAATGAATGAGTGTGTGTGTGTGTGTGTGTGTGTGTGTGTGTGTGTGTGTGTGTGTGTGTGTGTTTCATATTAATCATCTCATTCTTGTCAATGAGAGACTGGTTTGGTATCTCCTTGACACACAGCAATGGTCAGCTCTTGGCTGAAAGAGAGGCCTGGATCCCAGCTCTCAAAAAAGTGTCAATTCCATCCCGGGGCCGAAAGAGAGGTGACATTTCACCAAGACACTATGTAAAATTTCCTTCATGGGAAGTGGGATTCACGGGAAATGGGCTTCATGGGAAGTGGGCCCAATTCTCAGGAGGGGTCTGGCCACCGCGTTGTGTCCTGTGTCCTCCATTCCTGGGTCCAGCAGATTCACAACTGCTGGAGCCCTGGAGAGAGACAGAGAGAGAGAGAAATGCTTTCCCTCCTTCATAGACCAGAGACTTTCTGGCTTCCACAAATAAAACTCCCTTAAACTCACTAACCTATCATGATACATAAATCACTCAGTGATGTAGCTGTGAAACAGTCATTTCCAAAAAAAAAAAAAACAAAAAGACTTCGTGATGAATTTTCACCTTGGGGCCTGTAGGCGGTGTGAGAGTTCCACTCCAGCCAGGCCGTGCTGCCTCCCTGGGTCAGACCCCACATTGAATAGGCTTTTATCACCACAACAGAGCTAGCTTTTCTATGAATCCAGCCCTATAAGAAAGGGGATCAAATCAGCATGCGTTTTGACAGTGTAAGCTGCAATCTTAAACTCAAAGCTGTGAGTGAGAGCTCAGCAAAGGAGCGCACTTGTATTCATCCTGTGAATTGCCCACAAGAATTCCCCTCTGCCAAATCTGTGGGATCAGTTCAGTTGATTACAAGAAGACTTCCTTACCCTCGACATGAATGCACAAACTGGCTGCTTTTGTGAAAGAAAGCGTCGCTGAAAAACACAGCAGAGAGGCTATCTTTGTAAAAGAGAGGGATGATAAAAGATTGTTGGGCATGGATAAGTGCCGCAGTCTTAATTAGATCTGAGAGAGGAGCTGCCATTTTTGAGCCCCTATTTTAAAATGTTTTTTAGGCCAGGTTGTTTACAACAAGAATGTTCTAGAAGGCCCATTATCACCCTCGGTCTTTGCAGGCCAACTGGGTCTCGGGGTGCCGCTCCGAGGCCTTATCCCTGCTGGCCGAGCATGAGTCTCTCAAAAGCAGCAGCCCAGACAGAATGATGTCAAGACAGAGGGTGGGCCACCCAGCCCACCTGTGCCTGAAATGAGGCAGGCGTGGGCCCACCATAGGCAGTGGGGGACATCTGAAGTGGGTGAGCGAACACGCAGCAGCTCAGAAGCAGGGTCCTGAGGCATCTGTGGTCTCCGCATAAAAGGTCCTTGGCCTGTGAGACATTCACTTCCTGTGCAGCCCTCTTCAGAGACGGCTACTCAGCACATTTGAAGAGCACGGCTTGGATGAGTGCTTAAGTCCTCAGAGCACTTAAGAAAATGAAGAAAGGCTTTATCCGCTCTTCAGTCTTAAATAATGAGTCAGGCGGGATTATGGGCAAAAAAAGAGAGTGAACAAAAGTGGCAAATTTGTTTGTGGTGACAGAAATAAGAACTTAAGCAAAGAGATTTAACTTCAGGCTTCTATCAGATTCTCCACCTGACTGTATTGTTAAGAAAAAAAATAGCTGTTCGAGAACTGTCTTTCCATGGAGGATAACTAGGGGCAGGAGTGGGTGCTGACAGCTGAGAAAATGGGTATAAACCGCTGTGGCTGATATTCAGAGTAGAGCAAGGCGATGATGATATTTCTTGAGTACCAGAGTGGCGGTGCACGGCTTTTTATGTGAGGATGGGGCTTTCTTATGGGGGGATTTTTTTAAAGAAACAGGTTTTCTACTCTCACACATTTTTCCAGATAATATCAATGGCAAGACCCATACGATCTATAATCAATCTTGTAACTTGGTTTATAAGGCAAGAAAATGATAATAACTGCTACTTCTTCTTTGTAAATCTTTCCCGCGAGCCTTTGAACATACACTAACAAAGCGTAAACCCAAAAGTGGTTGGAATGTTTTATTTGCAGGTTATCTAGTTACATTTTTCTTCTACCATAATAGTATCGGTAACTTCTCACTCAGACACGCAGATTCCGTTAAGGGAAATATGAGCACTGACATGTTCTCTGTATTCACGACTTCATTCCAGTGTTTTAGGGTTCATGGCTGTAGGTTTTATGGGTTCGAATGGGCAGAAATGGGATCCTCTGCCTGGTGGTCCAGCTCCATCTTCGGAAAGTAACCCCTTAACTGTGTTCAATCAGCAAATTGACACTTGGAACGGAATGCCTGCACCTGGGAAATTTTCTTTATATTTTTCATAATCTACAGAATCATTGATTCTAAGGGGACTCTCTACATCATACTGACATTCTTTTCTCAACCTAATGGCTTGTTTTATTATCTAGGAGGTTCTCAATTGTGCACTGTTATTTTAACTCCTGCATGACCACTGAGCCCATCATGAAGTTACATCCCATCTGCCCAGTGGGTAAACAGGGTGGATTTGAATCAGAGTTTGCTTCTACACCTGGGAGAAGGCAGGTGCACAGCTCTGGGACTACCAGTCCAGGGGGAAAAGGAAAAGCAAGCTCTACCCAAAAAAGAGAGAAAATTACCCATCTTTTTGCTTCTCTAGCATTCACTTTTCAACCAGGAATTAAATGTATTTCTATCCTTTTTTTTTTTGAAACTCTAAGACAGGATGACACATGGATTGCTTAGAAAGTGTTGCAATCAATTCTACTTTTATTAATTTGCATATACTTTACACATAGATAGGCACTTTAAATTCATCTGGATTCCTGTAAAACTTTTTATACTTTTGGTAACCTAAAGCTCCAGATGCTTCATTAATATTTCATGGGGTATATGCTCATCCTGCATGGTGATGTAAATATACTTTTGTTTCCTAGATTCCCTTTCAAGACTGAATTGTTATTTTAATCCTGTTTTTAATATTGTACCCAATCTGTAAAGAAGAATGCTCATTAAATCAATAAAAGAGGGTATTTTGGTAAGATGTTAATAGAAATGTAATTTCGATTAATTTCTAATTATTGCACTAATAACTTTAATTTTTAATGAGAGTTTGCAGGCTGTCAGGCATGACTTGGACAATAAGACAGCATATGCTTATCATATATGACCAGTCATTACATTATCCACTGGACCATTTACAATTCACTTGAGAATTTCAAATCTCACATTCATCCTTTAAAGGCAGGTGTTACTATGCTCCTTGAAATGCAGTCGGCAAAAGTTTGCAAATATTTTGTCACGACTTGGCAAATATTTTGCAGACAGTTTGCAAAAATTGCTTGCAAATATTTTGGAGCACAAAAGAGGAGGAGGATAACTCAGAAGGAAAAAGAGGCAAGAGACAGTAAGACAAAGAGAAGGAAGAGGGGAAAAGAAATTGATGCAGTCCAGGGACAGGTGCCCAGAGAAGGTGACAATCTTCACGCAGCAAACAATCTCCTTCAGATAGTTGTTAACCTACATATCACAGAATATTGAATATACCGTTATTATTTTTAAAGAGGAAAGAGGTAGACATTTTATCACTTTAAGTGGAAACAAGCAAAACCACCTGGGCTCTATTGACAGGTGTCTGTGCTTGATGGAAATGAGCAAAAATGAGCCAGCATGTCATCAGTGGCCGATCTGGCTTGGAAGTGAACCTGTGAGGATGACCTGGAATTGTGTGTACATCTTGGACACATGGTGCCCAAGCAAGAAGCATGGAAAGAACAAGCCCCAGGCGACCAACACCACTGGGATGAGGCAGCCAGATGAACACCTGTGCACCGCACACCCTCAGCTTTTGGGTGCGGCCCCAGCTAGGAAGGTAACCAACACGGGGCTAGAAGAGCCATCTGAATGTCTGCATCTTCCTGTTTGCTACTTTTGCTGGTGCCTGGACTGTCATGCTGTCCTCTGAGCAACCTGCTTGTACCCTGAGTTAGTTAGTTCCTAGAACTGTCTCAACAATGGCCATCAACCAGGTGGTTTTAACAAATGGAATGTATTCTCCTCTTACTGTCCTGAAGGTCAAAAGCCCAACATCAAAATGTCAGTAGGGCCTCGATCCTCTAGCCTCTGGCGAAAAGTCTGTCCCACGCCTGTTGCTCAACTCTGGTGGCTGCCAATAGTCTCCAATGTTCCTTGACTTGTAGACACATCACTCCCCTCTGTCTCATCTTCACATGGCATTTTCTCCCTGTATGTCTGTGTCTGTGTCTCTCTCTCCTTTTCTTATAGCGACACCAGCCTTATTGGATTAGGGCCCAGCATAATGTCTCCATTCTAACTTGATGATATCTGCAAAGATCCTGTTGCCAAGTAAGTTTACATTCACAGGAAACTTGGATTATGATGTCAACATATATTTTGGGGGACACGATTCACTCCACCACACACACTTCCTGACCGTGGAAGTGAGCAGAGAGGCTGCACTGTGCCTCAAGATCATCTTCAGAGAGCTCGGCCAAGCTTTCTCTGGGACATTCTCCCACTGTTCACTCACTCCCTGGCCTGCACCTTGGCTTAGAGCTGGATTGTGTCAGCCCCAGAAGTGACCCCAAAGTCAGAAGAACCTCTACATGGAGATGAAGGGAGGACTCTGTTTCTGAGAATATAGACTCAAATTGTGTTTGTGTGTCTGTGTGTGTGTGTATGTGTTGTCTGTGCGTGTGTGTTTATGATTTGCTGCAACTTCTGGCTCAAACACAAATCATCTAAATCCTAAGAAGACAGCCAAGACATGCAAGATTTACATTATTCAGTTCAATTTTCGTCCCTAATGTAACACCTTGATAAGAGAAAGTAATTGTTTCTACCAACATGAAGAGAAAAAAAAACATTCTGATAATTAGTAGCTGTCACTAAAATATATAGACTTTTAGAAATGTATACTGATAAAATAACCAGAGATAAAAACAAATGTGAATTGAAAAAGAAAATCAAAGCATCACTACTTATGATAAAACATTTCACACAAAGTTTATATCCAAAAGTAAAGGGATGATGAAATAACTTCAATGCACCCTTAGAGGGGATCCTATTCATGATCTAAGAGAGACTCCCAAGGAATATTTTTGTATAGGGGAAACTCTATACACAGTTTATAAAGGTATAAAGCCTCACAATAAAATCTCGTTGAACACATTTTCAAAAATGTATAACCAGAAGTCAGCTATGTTCATAAAAATAATTGAATATTTATCTTGATGATGTAATTATAGTTGATTTAAATTTTTTCCTGTATACTTTTTTGTGTGTTCTACAGGTACTCCCTAAAGGAACTACGCTGCATTAGGTCGGGCATGGTGGCTCATACCTGTCATCTCAGCACTTTGGGAAGCCATGGTGGGAGGATCACTTGAGCTCAGGTGGTCGAGACCGACCTGGGCAACATAGCAAGGTTTTGTCTCTACAAACAATTTTTTAAAAAAATAGCCAGGTGTAGTGGCACACGCCTGTAGTTACATCTACTCGGATGGTTGAGAAGGGAGGATCACTAGAGCCCATAAGGTCAATCTGGGTGACAGAGTGAGATCTCAATTTAAATGAAAAACACGAAAACAGAAATAGCTATGATGAGTTTCTGAGGTGCACAGCTATTGTAAGAAGCCCATCAGCGTTGTGAAGGGACGTGACAGCAGGAACCTGATGCAGTGCCACACTGGGAACAGATGCCCCAGCCGAGATGTGTTGGCTTTGCTTTGCTCTACATTTTCAGTGAGAAGTGGAGGGAATTTTCCTGCCGGAAGATTCAAAAGGAAAACTTTGGCAAGACAGGAATATGTGATTTAACTATAACACTAAATTGCAGAGAATCCTGGAGTTGAGGAAAATCTGAAGTGCTGTGACTGTAATAAAAAAGAATCATGAACAATCAGAGAGGGCACTTCCATCTTCGGCTCTGATGATGAAAAAAGGAACTGAAAGAATTGCTTAACCAGCTGGTAAATCAACCTAAATTGTTTTTAATTATAGACCTCATCTTATGACAACTTTCTAACTTTTTATTTCCAGTGCGGCATAAGGAGATGAAGACGCTTTCTCTCCATCTGTTCCATGCTAGGAAACAACTCGCTTGATGGAATCACCTTAAAGATTCCAGTTGCATATTCTTCTTTTTGAGTTGCACTCTGAGTTGAGCTGTGAGTTTCCCAGGAACATTTGGGTTAAATTTGAAAATAAATAGAACAGCCTGATGCTGGGAATGGGGGAGAAAAGTGATGTACAAGCTATATTTTCCAATAATCCAAATTGTGCGATGTTTTCAAGTCTGCATCCACAGACAGGCAGCAGTCGTTTGTGGAGGTCAGATGGTATACAAGCATGAGGACCTCATCCATCTATTAAACACGTATTCACAGAGGACCTACTATGTGCAAGGCACCTCTTGAGATGTTGAAGGCCCATCATGAACCAACAAAGGGTCCTGCCCTTATGGAGATCAAGTTCTGCCAAGGTCAGAGAAGATGGAGACTCATTTATTAATTCAGCAGGGTTTTTTTAAAACTACATTTTATTGTATTACCTTATGTTCAGATATGCCTGTATTTGATGAGATATATTGAGCAGGAGGACTTTCAAGACTGAGCAGTCTTGAAGTAAGCGCAGTATTTGGATAAATAACAAGGAGAAAGAAGGTTAGAAAGGGAATGAAATATCAGCATTTTCAATTCTGAGAGAACAGAGGGAAAAACAGCATGTCAGACTCTTTTTTCATCCACATACCCTGCTCACAGCCTTGCAGGGGTCCTCAATTTAAATTTGTGCTCCTAGACAATAACTGTTTGGGTTGCTCTAACAATTGAAGTAGATCACATTATTATGAACCAGTAGATTTATCATAGAGAGGCACAAAGTCACCAATTAGGAGCGCGTAGGAAGTCAGCTGTAGAACAAATCCAGTGATCTCAAAATTTCTTTTCATTCTCCATCATGTCTTGTTCCTAATGTCTATGAGCATCTCCCTACTCACTATCGGGAAGAGAAGCTATTTGCTGAATTACAATTGTTTTCATTGCTCTACTTGAGGGGATCATGGTTCTTCATATGCTTTCCTAGAGTTGTTTCTTTCTTTGATTGTTTCAGATATGTCCTAGGTAGCCTCCCTGGCTCAAATCGAATATCCCCATGAATTCATTCTCAATGATGCATCTTTTTAAGATAACAGCTTTAAGTTTAAACATCTTTCGGAGTGTGACCTAAACCCCTTACTACTTTTTAGGAGCCTTCGAGATCTTGTCCCGAGTGACAACTGTACTTTTATCTTTTCATCCACCTAGTCTCTTTATCCAAAATGTAGACCAGTTCCAGAGAGAACCATACTTCCTTTCCATCCTCCTTCCTTCCCAGACACATAGTGCTTCCTATTGAGAATGGTTCCTCTGTCTAGGTTAGACCTTAGCTGGTTTTAGGATGTCAGCAGCAGCTTAGCAACTATGTTCATGTGGAAAACTGTCTACTGTGGATGCCTAGAAATGTATTTCATGCAATGTAGTCATTTCTTTATAAATACATAGGTAAGCTGGCACAATAGAAAGGAGGCATCTCTGGGTTTCAAAGAGGGAATTTTAGCTGCAATAATTTGAGTGGTGTCCATGGCCAACAGGAGGGTGCCACATGGGGTGTAAAGGTAGAGTGTACCCCAGAAACTAAGTGCATGCACCTCAGTACCTGGGCAGGCCAAATGAGAAGCCAAAATAAGACCCTGCACAAGGTCAAGACATTTGGAAACCTGCACTTAAGACACATGTTCAGTCAAATAAAAACCCAACCATCGACCAATGACTACTTTGCTGAAATAGCCATTAAACAAAAGGAAGAATGAAACTGAATTTACAAAAGTTAACAGACCAATGATGAGAAAATATTCTACTAACACTAGACAAAATAGAAATAAACACTGGATGAAAAAAACTTACCAAAATAATTGCTAAGATAACTAGGCTAAAAATGGTTGAATGAAATTAATAGGAGCATATAGAGAAAATATATCATAAATTATGAATTGCGACAGCACATTTCAATACACACAACTTAAATTAGAAACTGAGAAGCTAGAAAAAACAAACAATCTTGATTAATAGAAGAAAAATTTCACTAGAAAATGGAAATGGCAGAATAATTTGAAAAATATTTAAATAAAGTTTCCTTAAATTATTCAAGAAAGTGATTAATGAAGAAAAAATATAGCAGGGCATAAAATGCATTTGTTAGGAAAAATAGCCAATTAAAATCCTTAAAATAAAATATAAACCTCACATTGAGTAGTAGTAGTCGCAGTAGTAGTAGAAAAAGAAGAAGAAAAGAAGAAGGAGGAGGAGGAGGAGAAACTTGATAGAAAAGATAAATTCTTGACTAGATACTGCTGAAGAGAGAATCGGTGAATATGAAGACATACTGATAAAAACCTATTATAGAAAGAATAAAATGTCAAAAAGAGCTAAATAAAAAGAAACAAAGGTATGATTGAGAGTTCATAGTTAAAGTTATAACAGTTCTGCATTTTCTATGGTTTTCATCATATATCTGGTGGTGAGAAGGATAAATAAGTTCATATTAGATGTATTTTAACAAAATTACATGAAATCAATAATAAAATTTAAAACCTTGAAATATGTTAGAGTTCTAAAAGAACAAATCCATGATTATTAATGTGAATAATCACATTAACATGATTCATCTCCTCTACAACAGTATATGCCAAAAGAAACTATTTTACAAATTTGCGGTGTGCTGAGGGAAATTAGTGGACTCAATTTGATTTGTCTTACCCATTTAACTCATTTTTAAAATGCAAGAAAAAAATAAGGACACTTTCAGGCATTCAAATAATCATTGCATTTACCACTCATGAATCCTACCATGAAGCATTAAAATAGTTCTAAATTGTGTAACTTATTAAGAAGGTATTTAAGAAGGAAGAAATAAGATAAAAGCACAAAGATAAAGTGATAAATTATATTAACAATGTAATTAATTGGGTTATGCAAGTATCATGTATGTTTTCTTAAAATTGGAAAAAAGAAAGAATTAGAAATAACAATATGCAAAATATAAGGGTGATTTCAAAGAGAAGTTAAACCATGCTAAGTCCTTGCCTTGTTATGAAGGAGGGGAGAAACAATAAAGTTAGGTAGCTAACAAAAAAAACTATTCGAATATTTTAAACTACAAAAAATAATTAGATGATAGATAGATAAAGAGATATGAATATGTATATTTATAACTAAGATGGATTAGAAAAGTTCATATAAAATTCCTGATTGGGTCATCTCTGAGAAGGAAAGTAAGGAGGTTAAGTTGGAATAAAAAGAAAAGCAGAGAAACATACCCTAACCAATTAAATCTTAAGTTTGCTATGACTTTAGATTTTACAATAGCCTGAAAAAAATAAGATGAAACATAATCAGTTATTCTTTGCTTTATTACTGCTGGTGCTCTTTGTGTTTTTTCACAATTTTGGAATGAATTGTTGCCTACAGATATATAACAATGGTACTTATTAACACTTTCTTAGTACTCACTCTGAGCCATATACCATTCTGAGAACTTTGCATTTATTAATCTATTCAATCCCACAACTTTCCTATGAAGTAGATGCTGCTATTATCCCCATTTGTCAGAAGTGGAAACTGAGGCACCAACAGACCAAATAATGTACTTCAGGTCATAGAGCTAATAAATGATGGAGCCAAACCTTGAAACAAATTGGTCTGGTTTCTGAGCCTGTATTCTTTACTGTTTCTGTTTTCTCAACCCCAGCACTATTGCCATTTTGAGTCAGTTTGTTCTCTGTTGTGGGGAGCTGCTCTGTGCATTGTATATTTGGCAAAGTCCCTGGACTTTAGCCACTGGATGGCAGTCACGTGTCCCTGCCCTATTCATAGCAATGAAAAATATCTCCAGATTCTGCTAATGTTCCTCCAAGGGGCAAAACCACTTTAAGTTCAGAATACTGCATGGCAAAATATTGCCCCAACGCTTATCAACATAAAGAATTTACAAAATTGAAAATGTAGTTGCACAACATGGAATACTCGCAGATGAAAAAGATAATAACATATATTCTCCTGACCCCAGAGACAAGCACATCTAACAATTTATCTGGATTACCTTCCAGTCATTTTTTATGCACATATTGTACAAAATAACTGCAAACGTAATTATATATCATTCTCTCAGTAATGTATGATGCATAATTTTATACTGTTAAATATTTTGCAGATATTATAATTTTAATGATTCTTTAGTATTACATTTTTTTACATTAATTTAATTTACAATTCTATTATTAATTTCAGATGGTTTCTAATGTTTTATTATTGCACAATACATTGAATTAATACTGTATTCTTATATATTTTTGTATCTTTAATTATTTCCTTAGGGGGAACGTCTTAGAAAAATAATTTCTAAGTTAACAGATATTTCCACTTTTAAAAATTTCATTATGTTTTGAAAACTGGCATCTTTGAAATTTTGTTACTCATTAAAATTTCACTAGAAATGAATCAAGTACCAATTTGACTGAACGTATGGCAATATTTCCTAACTCTTGGTCTATATTTAAAGTAGTAGACAACAGAAGGGAGCACATTTTAGGTCTTAGGCATAGAGTTCCATAATCATCTTGGACTTTGCAAGCCAATAAGGAACTTAAACAACATACTATCATCTATGCCTCTTCTACCAATAAGTGTTCATAGCTAGCACTGAGCCCAACATTCAATGGAAAGAAAGAAATTTATCAATGGAGAGAAGAAAGTAAATACAGAGAGACAAGAAAATTCAATACCATAGTGTATGCAAAATTAAAGAAGCAAACAAACATAAGTATGAGTTATATTAATTAAAAACAAAACTGATGGAGAAGGATAAACTTAGTGCCAGTAAGACCTATTCTATAGATTTGGGGCAGTTTGAGGCACTTTTGATTTAAGCATTAACACGATTTATTTAATTGCTTAATTAAAGCAAAATATACTGTGTGTACATATGTGGGTGATCCTGTATATGTGTATAAAGTTTTGTATGCCTGGTTGAATTGGATCTTTTAAAAAAAATCACCTTAGAATATCTACCTTAGCTCAGCCAAGGATTTATATGAAAATATATGATAATAGTCACTCTCAGTTCTGAATGAGTCTGACCAATAGCCTTTGTCTTCAGCCCTGGCATGGAGAATTGCCATGGTGAGCAGGCAGGTAAATATCCCATAACCCAAAGGGTCTTTGGGGAGGAGGGATGGAGATGTGCCCCTTCCTGCCCAAGTGAGGGTCACCGTAAGTAGATGGGTTGATTCAGTCTCTTGTCTCTTGGTAGGACAGAAGCCTGTCTACCAAAGGTAGGCTGACCACGAGAGGAGGGAAGTATGTGGTGAGGGTCCAGGTTTGACACTAGAACTTCATGCTCATGGGGCAAATCTGATTCCTACACAGTGAGGCTGAAGCTGAAATACCCTTTGAACCTAGCCACCTAGACATGTCAGTGTGCTTTGGGAAGTCTGGGAAGCACAAACTGGAGAAAGCATCCTTGTGTCTGGAGAAGAGAAGTACTTAGGGCCAGGGCAGGTGTCATATAGTTAAGAAGTAAATCTGTACCATGATGGATAAAGACGTAATGCACAGATAATAGATGCAAAGACAACTCCAATCTAGAAGCTGTCTCATCAATTATCGGCACTCCACATTCTTCCTCTGCCTCTTCTTTGGAATCAGAAGAGGTAAATCTGATACCGGTGTTCTGGGGAACATCATGGGTGGGATGATGGTCTCAGGAAGGAAGTACTGAATTTCTTGATAGTTTAGCAAGCAGAATGTTGAGGAACCCTAGACTTGATTGAAGAATTTTGCACCTGTTGTAGAGAATGTGTATGCTGCCCGGGTGCGGTGGCTCAAGCCTGTCATCCCAGCACTTTGGAAGGCTGAGGCAAGAAGATTACCTGAGCTCAGGGGTTCAAGACCAGCCTAGACAACTTGGTGAAACCTAGTCTCTACGATAAACAATTAGCCAGTAATGGTCGTGTGTGTCTGTAGTTCCAGCTACAAGGAAGACTGAGGTGGAAGAATTGACGGAACCCAGGAGGTTGAGGCTGCAGTGGCCAGGAGCATGCCACTACACTGCAGTCTGGGCAACAGATTGAGACTCCAACTCAAAAACAACCAAAAAAAATGTGTGTGCGTGTACAGGCGCACACACACACACAGATGAAGATTGCGTGGGTAAACCATTGTCATTGGTTAAGAAGTAAGAAGAACAGAAAAATCAGATGATCCATTCAGGTAAATTTCCACCATGATTTCACTGTCAAATATGGATGAGATTATCTACTGAGATAACACGTCAATTTTTGGCTGAACCAATATTGCAGTGCTGCTCCACTATTATAGAAGGGGAGAAAGTTATAGACTTATTAAACTGTTAAGTTTTTGCTTGATTAAGTGCCTGGTTGCTGAGCTAATTTTCTGCTTCTCTGCATTCACAGTTCATCAACCGTGCTAACCAAGCACTGGAACAGATTTTGTGGTTCGGTGGGTCACAGTGATCTATGGTGCCTCTGGTGGAGAAATCACTTCTGAACTCAGGGAAATCCTGAGGTGGAGAAGACAGCCATTAATAGGATTGGACTTGACCGTACCTCTGCACCTTTAAGGTGCACAGTATGAAGAGTCCTTTTGTTAGTCCTCATCTGCTCACCTGGGGAATACAGCCAATTCCTCTGTGCTGGGCAGCTCTATAAACACAGATAGTAACTGGTGTATTCCCCAGTCTTCCATTGATGGTGTTGAACAAGTTCAGTTTGTGTGTTTTCTGTCATGTGTAGAAGTCCAAGCTCTGTGAGACTGACACCTTTTGTCAAGGAGAGCTTCTTGATGGCCTGGTGTTTCTGTTACAACATCTAGGTGCTAATTAGGTGTGTCTTTTCTTACTTCATGGCAGAGTCCATGGCCCCTTCGTTTCAGGGTCACTCTGAATGTCTTTCCATTTTTTTTCTAAAAAATGTGCTATCAGAAATAGAAAAGAGTGACTGTGTCAAAGGAAAGGCAAAGGGGCCTTGCATGCCTCCTTTTTGATGTTTCCACTGTAGCTTGAAGCCCGTGATGACTGGTTCACCATGATGTCAACAGCATTCTCTCCTGAAGAAGTGACCCACGTCTATAAATTGGAGTTCATATCAGGCAAACCCTGAGGTTGCCTGACCCCTCATCTGCAGCCCTTCCTGAATTTCTGGCATTGAGTGATGAACTTGTGACGTCAGCTTAGGATCTAAATACCCCGTGATGCCATGGGAGATGCATTCATTCACTCTGTTTCACTGGCGCTGCCAAAGAACCCTATATAAGACAGCTATGGATGGATCAGAGACAACTCTTATCATATCCACTTCAAGTTAAAAGAACCCTTGAAAAGGGAAAAACATCAATAAATAAATATTTGTGTCCAGTTAATGGAATTAAATACAAAGCTATACCAATATATTTTTTAAATTGATTTTGAAACAGGGGGAGGGCCAAGATGGCCGAAGGGAGACATCAAGTGAGCCCCTTTCTCACTGAGAGAGGCTGAAAAAGTGAGTGAAACTGGCTCTGTGGGGGACTGTCTGGAAGTTCACGCTGACGTTAATTGGATGGACACCTGTAGTCATAGAGAGATGGGTCCAAGCCTCAACCACCTTCAGAGCTGGTCTCAGGGGTGCGAGACCGGAAAAGTATGCTCTGTGAAGGCAACGATGAGTGGATGGGAGAGAATCACTTTATTCTATCATAAAGATCAGTGATTACCAACCAAGGGTGATTCTGCCTCCCCAGGAGACTTTTGTCAATTGCTGGAGATATTTTTGAATTTTTGTTATTGTAACTGGGATTGGGCTGCTACTGGCATCAGGTGGATAGAAGCCAAGGATGCTACTAACCTTCCCACTACAACAAAACAGCATCCACCACAAAGAATTCCCAGCCCCAGACATCAAGAGCACAAGGGTAGAGAGGTCTGGATGTAGGTGCAGGCGAAAAGAACCCATGCATGAGCTCATGTACATAGCCAGACGGACACTTTTGATAGTTTCAAATATCCAGTTTGATTCCACCTGACTAGCTTTTCATTACACTCAGACTGGTATAATGGTGCAAACATGTTATTCTTTGTTATTTGTTAATTTCACATTCGTTCATCCAATGTTCCACGTTCCTGGATGAAAACATCTGCAAAACCCCACACAACTTCAGCTGGTTGACTCTATAAATGCTATATATTTGATTCTTTTTTTGTTGTTTGTTTTTTTATTTTTAATTATTTTATTTATTATTGTTATTTTTATATGCAAGGGGTACATTTGTAGGTTTGTTACGTAGGTTCATTGCATGACAGTGAGGTTTGGGCTTGGTGGTAGGCATGGTACACAGTGGGTAGTTTTTCAATCCTTGCCCTCCTCCCAACCTACCCTTTTTAGGAGTCCCCAGTATCTATTGTTCCCATCTTTATGCTCGTGTATACTGTATTCAGTGTTTGTCTCCCACTTATAATTGAGAAAATGTGGTATTAGTTTTCTGTTTCTGTGATAATTAACTTAGGATGATATATTTAATTCTCCTGCTGCTATTAATTGGAAACCACGGGAGCACAGCATGAAGGGGTGAGTGAGGCCCAGCGCAGGTCGGGAGGGTGGCCACCCTTTGAGAACACAGCACAGGTGCCAGGTGGTCTTCCCATCTCCTGTACAAGGCACTTGCAGGTGAGGACAGTTCCATTATATACTATGAAGTACCAGGCTACTATGCTTCCATAGTGAATGCAAATCTCAGTGCAAAGCAAAATACACGGAAGAATATTGATTGACTCCCTTTCGTTCTTTACATGGTATCTACTATGAAACATTTTCTGCAGAATTTTTGTCAAAGAATCTTTTGTCAAAAAATTTTCCATTTTTAAAAATAGAATAGAAAGCAAATTGACTCAACAAAAGAAGAGAGTGATTTCTTAAATAGATTCAGGCTAAATGTGTTTCTTCTACTAACAAGAGCTACCAATTCCAAAAGAAAATATGGAATGCTTAAACTATAGAGAAGTTCAGCAGTACCGAAAAGCTTGAAATTGGAAAGATATAACATCAGCTGGGTGTTTATGAACATCATAACCTATAATGAAAACATTTACTCTGGCAACCATGAAAACACACATGGCAGAGAAAAGACAAATTAGAAGTGTTTTGGGACATTGACCTTTATTGAAAAGTAAAATTTTTAGAAAGTGCAAAGCATTGTTTGACCCTTTCAAGAAAACTCAGCAAACAAATATAAGTAAACAGATGCACCTGGAATTTTCCGTTTTCCTCATTTTACTGATGCATGGATGTCCGACGATGGGACATGGACCCAAGTACACCCCATAGGCATGAGGAAAATGGTAAAAAGGAATAGGAGAGAGAAAGAAGCAGGGGAGTGGACGGAAGAAGGAGAGAGAAAGGAAGTGAGTGGGGGGGGGAGAGAGAGAGAAAGGAGGAGAGAAAGAAGAAGAGAAAGAAGAGGAAATGGAAGAGAAGAAAAAAGGAGAGAAAGGAAGAAAGGGAGGAAAGAAGAGAGGGAGGGAGGGAAGAGAAAGTGGGACAAAATGAAATTGTTTATGTTAACATATCAGTTCATTACCTTTTTAAGATTTACATTGCTGAGGCAGACTAGGGAATCTCGTCAATAACTGGCTCATTACTACATAAGTTAGAATATGTCATCGGCAGAAATTGTCAATGAAACAAATCCATAATTAAAAACCTCACATTCAGGGCATCTGCCAGGTGTTTACTGAGCATCTACTGTGTTCAAACACCATGCTAGAAACATCAAGGCATAGTTGACTGCAGACCCTGTCCCTTCCTTCAAGTCATTTGGAACATTGTAGAGAGGCTCATTAATTCATTGGAGTTCCATCAGTGACCTTGAGTCCTGGTTTCATTTCTGAAATCCAAGATTAGAAAGTAGCTTCATTGTTAATTTCAAATTAGACTTCAAAACTTTGATGATATAATGTAAATATGCCATATGTTTACATCTTCCATTTAGGAAAATAAAACAGACACTTATGTGTCTAATTACAACAGCTGCTAAAAGTGATTCAACCACAAGTTGACACAGTGGATTATACTAGAAAGTCACTGAATAGAGGGTCAAAAGAGGTGGTCTAAGTTAGACTTTCTTCCATGTGTGCAACATTGGATAAATTCTGAGCTTCGAGAGTTACCTCTTTGTAGACCTGAGTGTATAGCTAGAGAAACTTGGAGAACCTCTCACAGTTTTTTTGAGTGTCTATATCATCTATATCTTTGTATAAACATACTCATGTGCATACATATATGCACATGCGTGTGTGTGTATGTGTGTGTTTGTGTGTGTGTATTCCTTTCTACACTGACTAGAACTCCTTCTAAAGACTAACAGTCAGCTGTTAGTCTTGCAAAAGGTTTCAGCAGAGACAATGAGCTGGGGACTAGGCACACCACTCTGACACATGGGTGTACCACAAAGAGCTGGCAACTCTAGGACAGCGATCAGCGCTCTCACCAGAGCCTTTAGGAGCATTAGTCTTTTTGCTTTACTAAAAAAGAAAAATAAAAGTCACATTTTAGTATTGTGTAGCTAATGAGTATACCTCACAAAGGGCCAAGCTAGGACCCCCCCCCCACATTAAACTAGGACCAAGGTGACACACTCATCTGTTTTTACATCTGAGGGATATGATTTGAATGGCACGCTTGAATGTCCATTGCTTGGAAGCTGATTGTCAGAAAGGAGGTGAGGAGAACAACATTACATTGCTCTGCGTGGAAAAAGCCAACAGGAGCGGAATGTTCTGAGAGCCTCACAAGACCTGGGTAACTGTGACTCCTTGTCATCTCACTGTCATAGAGAATGACCCCTGCACTTGTCCAGCATTTATAATGTGTGGCCAACACCTTGCCACTTCAGAGGAAACAAGAAAAAGAAAAGGTGAGGCATTTAAGGCTCCACCCCTATGACCCTGGTGATTAAAACAGGTAGGTCTCTCCACTCCCCTGGCTTGGCTTGGTAAGAACAGTTTAGGGATACTGAACCCGGTTCCTTTGAGGGTGAGACTTTTCAGATATGCTTGAAGTTATAGTTTGATCCGTCTGGCTGTGATTGTCTAAGAATAAGTCTAAGTCATCATTTTCAGATCCAAGAGATAGTGTTATATTTCACATGAGTTTCCCAAATATTTTTATAAAATAATTCTCAAAGTATCCCATATGTTTTGCTTATAATTTACTATTTCTCTGTTATATAATATCCATTAAAGTCATTTAGTGACCATGCCTTCAAGAAATGCCTTGAGAGTTTTATCATTTAGGGAATATTTAAACAAAGAGCAAATGCAAGTGCTAATGCAACAACCCAGTTTAAAGTTCTAATTAAAATAAACTTAAACTAGTGATTGGATCTATTCAGTTAGACATTGATAGATGGGAGCGGTTAAGCCTTACAATTTGAAAAAGGTTAGTATAATAAAAAGCAAAGTCCCATCAAGATTTTAGGTGTTCCTGTGTGTGTGTGTGTGTGTGTGTGTGTGTGTGTGTGTGTGTGTGTGTGCGCGCACATGCGTGTGTGTAATATATACTCTAACATATTTTTAAAGCAAGTAAAATAGTAAAAATACAAATATTTGGAATAAAGATAAGAAAAGCAGAATCTGCTATGAGAATGACTTCATCTACTACTTGTGGAAGTTTCAAATAACTAAATTCAGCAGAATTTAGCATAAATCTTAATAAAACTGAATGGCACATAAAATATAAATTGGCATGTAATGAATATTTATATTAATTTTTCATATTTTATGAACAACCAGCTTTATAGAACTTCTTTATCAAAATTAATCTACCTTTATAGATCCCAGGGCCCAAGTACCAAATTTCAATAAACATCTCATTAACTTCTTTCTGCTGCTACACATGAAACTAATGAAGACTAGGACTGTACACAGAAACCTGAGTGACTTGACCATATCACAAAGTGCTTTCAGATATCACGTGATACAATTTTTTTCTTCTTCTACTCACACAGACGCAGCCTTTTGATAAGGTGGGAACAAAATTAAAGATACCTTATTTTGTTGCTGAACATAATAAGCCAGATATGAAGACATGCTTCCTGCAACATGAGAACTTCTAAGGGGACCAGGGTTGAGCTATAATACTAGGGTTCTGTATAAGAAGGACTATTTCCATTCAGTCCCCAAGGTCACTCTCAGACTGGGAAATATTTACATGAATTAACTGGGGTGCAGAATCAAGGGATGAGTTCTGTGTGGAGCAAAATTCTGATTTTGTTTTTGAGTCAGAATCTCACTCTGTTGCCCAGGCTGGAGTGCAGTGACATGCTCACAGGCCACCGCAGCCTTGACCTCTTGGGTTCAGATGAAACTTCTACTTCAACCTTTCAAGTGGCTGGAACTACAGGTATGCACCACCATGCCTGGCTACTTTTTTTTTTTTTTAATGTGGAGACGAGTTCTCGCCAAGTTGCCCAGGTAGGTCTCGAAATCCTGGGCTCAGACAATCCTCTTGCCTCACCTCCTAAAGTGCTGGGATTAAAGGTGTGAACTACTGCACGAGGCTTAAAATTCTGATTTTTTTTTTTGAGTTGGAGTCTCACCCACTCCCGGCCACTGCAGCCTTGTCCTGCTGGGCTCCGAAGATCCTTCCACCTCAGTCTTCCAAGTAGCTGGAACTACAGGCACGCACTACCATGCCAGGCTGATTTTTTGATTCATTGTAGAGATGAGGTCTCGCCTGCCCAGGTGGGTCTCAAACCCGCGGGCTCAGGCAATTCACTCACTTCAGCCTTCCCAGGCGCGGGATTACAGGCTGAGCCACAGAGCCCGGCTAAAATTCTGATTTTTAATGTTAAGATAATCACCAGTTGAAGACAGAGCCAAGATCCAGGGAAAACCAAGTGGATACATTGTGCAGGGCAGAATCAGGAGGTGAGGGAGTTGCACATAGAAATCAAGGAAAAGGCTTGGGCAGTGTCTCTGGGTACTCAGCAGCGTCTGTGCATGTGTGTGAGGAACCCATGGACAAAAGAAAAGCCACGCAAAAAGAAAGAATACCTAGCTCTCCTAAGGAGCCAGGGAATGTAATTTTTTCTGCCAGATGCAATGGAAAAAACCTAATAACTCATGGGGTATTGGGGAGAGCATTCAGAAATGTCCTGCTTTAGCGATGGGATGTAATAAGCCCAAGTAAATTTTAAGCCAAGCTCCAAGTAAACTAAGCACCAAGCAAATTTTAAAAGCAAGAGCCAAAGGAATCAACCTATTTCTAGGTAATTTAACTGCATCTAAGAGCAAGACTCAATAATTCTTACTGAAATACCAATTATCCAGAATTCAACAAGTTCACAGAGATCTGCATCTAAAAAAAAACACTTGGGCAGCACCCTCAGGTCCCCTCCCACTATGGGAGCTTTTCTGTCCTCTCAATAAGTCCTGCTTTCTAAAAAACAAAAAACAAAAAACAAACAAAAAAAAAAACACTCATAAGGCAATCAAAGTCTAAAAACAATGACCCATAACGAAGAGAAAAATCAATTCATCTAAATGTCTCCAGAACTGACATATCTATTGAAGTAGTTACAGAAACATTAAAATAATTATTGCAATAGTATTCCATAGATTCTAAATGTTGAGTGGCAACACAGAAGATGTTTTTTAAAAAGCACTTAAATTGAACATCTAAGGATATAAATTGAAATGTCTCAGAAGAAAAGTCCTCTGGATGTGATTAATGGCACACTAGACATTGCAAAAGAAAATACTAGTGAACTTGAATATACAGCAATAGAAACTATTCAAAATGAGACAGAGTAAAAAGAATTAAGTAAATTAACAGAACCTTATCTAGCTGTGAGAAAATTTAAATTGACTAATATGGGTACAGCTGGAGCTTCCAAATGAAAAAGCGGTAGAAAAAAATTGAGAAATAATGACCATACATTTTCAAAATCTGATAAAAATCTATAAATCCACAAAAGTATAATTTGATGAAAACTGTGAGCCCTTGGAAATTGAACTTGATAAAATCTATGTAATCAGAGAACTTTAATGAAACTCAAGTAAAGGAAATATGAAAAAAAAAATGACACCAATGCACATCCTATCAAATTTCTTAAAACCAGTATGAATTAGTTCTCAATGCTGCATAAGAAATTGTCACAACACTTTGTAATGTAAAACATTTATTATCAGCTCACAATTTCGGAGGGTCAGGATTCCAGGCAAGGCTTATCTGTCTGCATCTGGTTCCAGCTCTAACAAGGCTAGAGTCATGGTGTTGGCCAGGACTACAGAAATCTCAAAAACAGCATGCAGAAGGACCTGCCTCCCAATTCACTTATGTACGGGCTGTTGGTAGGCATCAGGGTCTGGGTAACAGTTGGCTAATAGCATCAGTTACCTGCTTTGTGGCTTTACTATAGGGTAGCTCCTAACACATAACTGGCTTCCATGAGAGTGAACGAGGGACAAACCCAAGACAAAAATCACAGATTCTCTTTTTAAAACTTTAATCTCAGAATTTTCCACCACTTCTGTTACATCCCATTCATCAGACATGAGTAAATAAGTCTAGCCCACTCTCAAGGGAAGAGGATTATTCAGGTTGTGAACGCCAGAATGTGGGATCATTAAGGATCACTTTGGAGGCAGCCTATCAAAAAAAGCAATGAAAGAAAATAGAAAAGATGTGCAATGTACAGTGGAACAAAGATAAGAATGACAGGAACTTTCATCATTGGAAACAATGCAAGTTAAAAGTGGAAGCTGGGTACGGTGACTCAAGCTTATAATTCCGGCACTTTGGGAGTCAGAGAAGAGAGGATTACCTGAGCCTAGGGGTTCGAGACCAACCTGAGCAACTTGGCAAGACCTCATCTCTACAATAAATTAAAAAATAAGCCAGACCTGGTAGTATGTGCCTATAGTTCCAGCGACTTGGAGGCTGAGTCAGAAGGCCTGCTTGAACCCAACAGGTTGAGTCTGCGGTGGCCTTGAGTGTGCCACTGCACTCCAGCTTGGGCAACAGAGTGAGACCCTTACTTAAAAAAAACAAACATCATCAACAATAACAACAACAAAGACAGTGGAAACACCTTTAAAAGCATCAGGGCAGGGGGTGCTGTCAACTGAGCATTCTATACCTAGCAAAAATATCTTTCAAAAAAAAAAGTGAATGGTTGAGTGTGGTGGTTCATACTAGTAATTCCAGCACTTTGGGAGGCTGAGGCAAGAGGATTGTCTGAGCCCAGGGGTTCGAGATCAGCCTGGGCAACTTGGTGAGACCTCCTCTCTACGATAAATAAAAAAAAAAATAGCCAGGCATGATAGCAGGTGTCTGTAGTTCTTCTACTTCAAAGACTGAGGCAAAAGGATCACCTCTGCAGTCAGCTTGTCAAGCTGTGGCAGCCATAAGTGTGCCATTGCACTCCAGCCTGGGCAACAGGAGACTCTGACCCCAAAAAATTAAACAACGGTGAAATGGAGACTTTTTAAACATACAAAAGGTGAATTCATTTCTCACTAAGGACACATACTACAAAAAATATTAAAGGAAGTACTTCAAGCAGAAGGAAAATGTTACAAGTTGCCAAGCTAAATCCACACACAAAAAAATGAAAAGCACTGGAAATGTAACTACGTGAATAAATATATGATCGTTTTATTGTTATATGAGTGTCTTTAAAGTCATAGCAATGTAGGGTGTAGTTTATAATATGTGAAACTAAAAGGCATAGTAATAATTTCACAAAGGATGAGGGGAGGAAATGTAAGTATATAGTTACGTGTCCCTTAAGGATGGAGGGTCAGTCTGAGAAGTGTGTTGTTCAGTGAGTCCATCATTGGGTGAACATGATAGAGTGTGTTTACACAAACCTACATGGTGCAGTCTGCTGCCCACCTAGGCTACGTGGCAGAGCCTGTCCTTCTTAGGCTACACATCTGTGAAGCAGGTTGCTGTGCTGAAGACTGTAGGCGACTGTATACAATAGTATTTGCATATCTCAACATATCTAAATACAGAAAAGGTCCAGTGAAAACCTGGTGCTCTAATCTTATGGGACCACTGTCATATATATGCTCCATTGTGGATGGAAACTTTGTGATGTGGTGTATGATTGTACTATTGTAAGTTTCTTATACTTTTATAGAAAGGAGCATCACATCACTTGAAAGCAGTCTGTGATAAGTTAAAATGTATTTTAAGAATCCTAAAGTGATCACTGTCATAACTAATCAAAGAGTTACAGTTAATAAAAACAACAAAGGAAAAATATGAATCACAAAAATTAATACAAAAAAGCTAGAAAAAGAGAACAAAGACCAGATGGAATGTATATATACATATATAAACATACATATATATGTATGTATAAATCATAACAGACTAAGCCCAAACATAAGTAATCATGTTAAGTTTAATCTAATTTCAGGCTTCCCAATTATTTTAGTAAATAAAATTTTACTTGGACACAGCCACATGCCTTCTTTCACATATTGTCTATGGCTGTTTTCACACCTCAGTGGCAAAGTTGATGAGTTGAGATCAGCTGTGTGACCCACAAGCCTAAAATAGTGATCACCTGCTCACCCTTGGCCTAAACACCCTAAGTAAAGGCAGAGCCTGTCAGACTGCATTTAAAAAGTACTCTATACACACTACAAGATGTGCATTTTAACAAAAAAGGCATACAAAGTTTAAAGTAAGATGGTAGAAAAAAATACACCATGCTAATATTCCCACTGTGGGAGCTTTTCTGTCCTCTCCATAAATCCTGCTTTAAAAAAATGCTGACAAAGCAGATAGAGAGGAGGAATAAGTTCTGGAGTTTGATAGAATAATAGGACAACACTATAGTTAAAAAAATAGTTGGAAGAGAAGATTTGGAAATTTCTCAACCAAATAATGTTTGAGGTGATGGCTATCCCAACTTCCCAAAATTAATCATTACACATATATCATGCTTATATTAAAATACAGCATGTACCCTGCAAATATGTACAACTCTTATGTATCCATAACTTAAAAAAAAAATCAAAGGCAGATAGATCTTTGCAAGATCTTCAAATATTTGATAATCAAATGTCACACTTCTAAATAACCTTTTAATGTCAAGAAAGATTAGAACTTTTTTTAATGAACTGAAATGTATGAAATGACAGTAAGTCATTACTTGGGATAGTAGAGACTAAGGCAGCAGTTCTTATATTAGAATGGAGACAAGGTCTCCAAGCAATGAGTTTTCCGTTTAAGATACCAGAAAAGGAAGAACAAACTAAGCACAAGGTAGGTAGAAGAAAGGGAGTAATAAAGTCAAAATGAGTGAAACACAAAACCAAAAAAAGTAACAGGAAGAAATCAGTGAAGTCAAAATTTTTTGAAAGAATTAATAACATTAATACATCTTTAGCCAGACTCATTCAGAAAAAAAATACAGATTATCATTATCAGGAATGAGCAAGATGACATTACTCTCTATTCTACAGATATACTAAGATATTAAGAACAACTTCATGCCAGTGAGTTTGACAACTTCAATGAAATCTCAAATTCCTTGAAAGATACGAACCTCCAAAGCTTACTGGAAAGAAAATAACATAAATAGCACGGTATGTGTTACCAGGAATTGGATTGGGAGTTTAAAGCCTCCAAATGAAAAAAGTAAATGTAAAATGTAAAAGGAAAATATGTGTAAAGTACAACCCTTAAGAAAAACAGTTAAGCAGTTTCTTAAAGTGTTAAATACAGAGAGTGCCCCCAAAACATATGCACATTTTAAGAAAGGGAAAATATATGCCAGTATCAAGAAATAAATGCAAGTCATGTTTGACTACTGCAAGAAGAGGAACTCAAAGTGGTTGCCCTCTGGGTCCAGACCCAGACACTACTGAAAAGTACTTCAAAGAGTAGTACGTAGATAGTATCTCTGAAAATGTGTATACATTTTTTGACACCTCTGGTATACACTTACCACCTGTACAAAATCGTTTCACTCCTAGTCATTTATCATCCCCCAAGAAAAGAAAGCCTGTGTCCATATGAAAATGTTTCCATGAGCATCCATTTGTCATAGGGAAAACTGGAAACAACACACATGTCTATTGAGAGGTGAATGGACAGATTGTGTTACAGCCATATGATGGAACACTTTCTAGAACAAAGTTAACTATCCATACACATACACAACAACATGAATGACACTCAAAATCATCAAGGTGCTTAAAAGGAGTACATACCATACGTATGTGTGTGTAAAAAATACTTCAAAATGCAAACTAACCCGTATTGACGGAAAGTCGATCAGTGGTTCCCTGTCGGGGAGAACAAGAGGGTCAGGATCACCAAGGGGCATGAGGAAATCTGGGGACTGATGCCCGATGCATATGTTCATTGTCTCAATTGTGGTTTGCTGGATGTATACACGCCAAACCCATTGAAGTTTACACTTCATATTCTGTTTAACTGTATGTCAGTTTCATTTAAGTAGAGCTGTTTAAAGAAAAGATTTGTTAAAGCACCTGCTGATCAACTCTCCTGTTAAAGCCCATCCTCCCTTGCAAGACCAGGTCATTTTGAAAGAAACGTTTATTTTTTTAAGTGGCTCATGCCTTTGGGAGGCCTAGGCAGGAGGATTACTTAAACCCAGGAGTTCAAGACCAGCCTGCATCATAGTGAGACCTTGTCTCTGCAAAAATTAAGAAAATTAGCTGGGCATGATGGTATATACATGTAGTCCCTACGCTGGAGGATAGTCTGAGCCCAGGAGGTTGAGGCTGTAGCAAGCTGTGATCGGGTCACTGCACTCCAGCCTGGAAGATAGAGTAAGATTCTGCCTCAAAAAAAAAAAAAAAAGTAGAAACAAACAAACAAACAAATCTAAATATCTTAACAAACTAGGAGTTTTAAGAAATTGAGTTTGAATGGTCTTAAAAACTTCCTGTGGATTTTAATACCAGTTCATCCTGCAACAAGGAAGGGCAGTTCAAACACTCTCTGTTCTAGACCTCGGATACTTTCCAAGTATTAGAGGGTGGAGAAAAATAGAATTGATTTCTGGTGAAGGTCTATGAGGAAGTGTTTGCACCATGAGGAGGGTGGGAGAGGGATGATGGAAAATCCCAGTGGGTGTGCAGGGACGCCTTGTTCTTGCTTCTTGCAGCTCAAGATGGGGTGGCCTTTGCACGAAGTTCCCAAGCATCCTTGTGGAAAGAGAATTGTGAGAAAAACAGACCGGGGGGGTGGTCATACAGGCCAGAAAAGTCGAAGGCGAAGCTTGTGTATCCCCTGCTGCAGAACAGGGAAGTATTGGGGAGACTGGTTCAGCTGGTCATGGCTGAGTGGCAACTGGTCATCTAGACACGACTTGAGAAGAATATTGCCAAGTATGGAGGAGGAAGCCTCATGACTTCGTGGTTAAGGGTGTGGGCTGTAGAGTTCAAGGGTGGAATCTCGATCTCAGCACCTCCCTCTCCTGGCTTTGTGTGACCTTGGGTGATTATTTAGCCTCTTTCCTCATGACTCAGGGAGAGCAGTGCCTATCCCCCAGTAGCAGACAATCACTGACAGCAATTGCAACTTGCGTGCACCCCTTGGAATGGTGCAGGCACGCAGATCCTATTTAATGTCAGTGAAGCAAGAGTCAAGGTCTCAGGAAGTGGAGACCCAGAGGCCTGGCGAGGTAGAGGCCAGGTTGGCCAAGAGACAGCTGGAGACAGGTCCTGCTCCTCTTCCATCATTCGAGGTGCCCCCTAAGCCCCCCCCCCCAGGAATGGAGAAAATAAAAGGCCTACATTTTCATAAATTAATTTGGTTGAAACTGGAAAGGAATGACTAATCTACAATTAAGCCAGGGTTACCTGGAGGTGGCAAGCTTATCAATTTTGGACCAGATGGGGCTTGGGGTGACAATACATTGAACTATAGGAGATATAATTTATGTCTTGCCACTCAGATTTGCATGACTTGAAAACGACCCACTCCAAATGCCCATGACAGTAGCACAGAGAACCAGAAGAAATTTTTTGTGGTGGGTCTTCAATGGACCCTCTCTGTAACCATGCACCAGACAACTGTCGCTTCTGGGCTTCAGGTTTTAGAAGCTGAAATGGGGACATAAGGTCAAAATTATTATCTAGGAGTGCCCTTCCAGAGTTCTCATTCTGGGTCTCTGAATTGGACTGTTTGGTTAAGAAGAACATAATCACAGGTGAATGTTCTCCATCAGATCAGAGATCATGACTGCGAAGAAATGTCCCTGGTAGCATCCAGCAACGTCCTGCAGTAGAGCCCAGCCCACTCACAGTATAAGCAACCTTTGTTTTTGTGCCACCCTAGTATGTGGTATGAGCTACACCTGGATTCATTGTCCAAACCAGATGGTGACGCAGGTGGGGGAATTGCAATTTTCAGTCCTGTAGGGTCACAGGAGCCAAGGTGGGATCCGTAGTACTCACAGTGTCCCATTCATCATCCAGTGGCTCAGCCAACAGCATGGCACATTCTCTGCCTATGCCACAAACACCACACAACACCCTATGTTGCTTCTGACCAAGTTCAAGGAGATATGCTGGTAAGCCAAATCTGTCTTACTTAGGAAGTGTTCTGCCCCACAGAATACTTATTTTTGTAGCAAAGCATTCTAGAAGTTGTTTCAGATTCTGATATCTCAACGAGAATATTTTCAAAGAAAATCTCCAGGGTTTGACCTGCTCTGTGGTAAGTCACAGCACTGAGGCCAGTGCAGAAGCAGTGACACCTTCCGTGTATGCTGGTCTCAATGCAACCCCGACCCCAAAGAGGAAGGACTGATTGCTTATTCTTGGTTTTGTCCAGTTACACCTAATGCGATTTTCCACAAAGAGAAAGAAAAATTCATTTCTCATGACGAGCCTCAACACATTTGGTCATTATCGTGTGGTTCACAGAAAAGAGATTATCAGAGTTGAAGCAATTTACACATACAATTATTTATCGGGTGCCACAGAGCAGTATGAGAATAACAGTTTGCGGCAAGCTTCATGCCAGCCTTAATTGAAAATGATGCAAAATATTCATATTATTTTCTAGAAGCAAAGCTATCTTCTGAGTTTGATGAATAGGACAGAGTGAATAGTGATTTAAACAAAAAGGCGGTAACTTCTGTGCTTTTCCAGAGGAGTAAAACTTCAAATACTAGGATCCCTTAAGGAGGGCTGCCAAGCATGTGTCACCTGCGCATGGCTGGGTGTCATGCCACATGTCAAAATGCAGGGACAGGGAGTGAGATGGGGCAAATTTGCCACTCTAGGAAAATCTAGAGTCTAGGCTGATACCCAGAATAAGAATGCTGTTGTCATCTGCTCAGGCATCTCTAACATGATACCTGACACGGGGAGTCTCAAAGGCAAATATTTATTTTTTCATGACTTTGTAGGGTGGAAGTCTGAGATCAAGGTGCAGAGCTCTCTTCCTGGTTTGTGGATGAGATGGCTACCTTCTCACTGTCCTCACGTGGTGGAGAGAGAGAAAAAGAGATCTTTGATTTTCTCCTCTTATAAGGCCATAGTCTTATCAGATTAAGGCTCCATCCTTATGCTTTCATTTGACCTTAATTGCATCCCTATTTTTCATGTTATTTGTAACTTTTTAAATTGAGATAGATCACTAAGTAGGATAGACTCTAAACCCATCCAAGTTACTGCAAAGCCCATAATTTTGTCCTTCTTTAAGGCCGTATATCCACTCTCTGGCCCACAATAAAGAGTTCCAGATGTCTCCTCTGGCCAAAGCTGCACTGGTGAGGACTTTCCAGGCCATACTGGGAAATTGGGTCTTCTCTTAGGAATTCCAGACAAGAATCTGGTCACAGCATCAGCCTCCTCCCATAGAGCAGACAGCTGGTGTGACTGCTTGTGCCTCCAAGTGGGGAAGAAGTCGGTCAGCCCACAGTAGGATCCGGCAGTGTGCTGGCAGTGAGACAGCGGGTATCCGAGATGTCAAGTTCTTGTGGCAGGTCATCATGATCCCCAATATGAGCTTGCCCTTCCTTCTCAGAGCCTAGAAGCCCGGCAGATCCCTGCAGCCCCTGTGAGGATGCGTTGGGTTTCTCTGGCTGCCACCCACAGCCGCATATTATTATCACTCAAGCTGCTAACCAGGGTGACCTTCCAGGGTTACCTTCTATGATTTGTCGGTAATATTCTCCAACATGTTCAAATACTTTTACTTCTTCTCCTGTGAATGGAAAGCCTTTGTTGCCACGGTCTTTATATCCAAAATTATCGTCAATACATCCAGACAAGATAAACTTGTATGACTCACTTCATAGGACCACTTGCCAGTAGATCACAGACATGCTTACCGGCTCCCCCAGACGCATGGGCGTGCTCAGGCAGTCAGATGCAGGGAAAGCGACCACTGCGGGGTTGTGTTCTGTCCCCTTGGCCTCGGTGCCATGTCCCCTGTAGACAGTCACATGTGCTTGCTCAGCGCCTGAGACTGGAAGGCATCGATTGTCCCGGTCTTTGAAAGACGCAGAGAGAACTCTTTCCAAATATGTTTTGTATTGATTGGAAAAGAGCAGGCTTGAGCCCGAGGAACGTGTGACCACCAATGATAGGATTAAGGACAACCTTGGACGACGGAGCATCCTAGTGGTCTGCGGCTACTCTTCTGGCCATTAGCCTTGCAGGAGGTGATTTAGGAGTGGTGAAGATGATTTTTCAGTTTCTTTCTATCCTTTGTTAGATAAGTGATAAGAAACTTTATCTAACATTTCAAAAGGAAGAGAGACTTAGTTAGACGTCTTCCTAGAGATTGAGAGAATAACAGAATCCCTGATAGACACACTCTGGCAGAGAGAATATTTGCAGCTATCTATGTTCCAGGGAGAGCTCATGACTGGCTGGACAGAGCTTTCTAAGTCCTGTGTCTGGTAGATGGTCACGTGAAGACAGAAAGATCCAGAGGGAGCACGCAGAGTGCAGCAGTGGTCCAGAGTTGAGGTACCCCACAGTGGGGCACAGACCACACCTGGAGCAGGACCTTGGAGTTAGAGAGTGCCCATGGTCCAGAGTGACCCAGAGAGAGCACCGTGTGGGACATAGGGACACCCCATGAGATGATGTGAGCCCTGGAACACAAGGCATCCTCAACTAAGAAAGTGCTCATTGCTGCTGTTAGTTCCATTCTTAATCCTATTTCAGAGCTGGGATGCCCCATCCGAACTATGTGAGTTTCTTATCTTACCTGCAGCCAAGGTGTATGCTCAGTTCACCACATGCTCCCCCTGCTCTAACGACAGCCATCTCTTCTGAGCACGTTGTCAGTTTCGCTGACTTCCAAGAGCACTGCAGCTCATTATAGCCACAGTTTTCAAATGTGGGATAAAGTAGTGTGTGTGTAACCTCTGGAATGGTGGCAGGTCAGACAGGAGCTTGGGGGGGCATTACTGTAACTACTTTCCTGGTCATTTTTTCATATCTAGAAAATAATATTCTCAAAAATTAGTATAAATAGATATTATCTAAGGCAGCTAGTTCCAAGAATCGTAACTCAACAGGGAAGGGTGGGACCAGACAGCTCTACTGTAACCAACACTCCTTTGTTCCTCAAGATGTAGGACATCAGCTTTAAGGAGAACAAAAATGAAACAAGGAAATAGCTGAAACAATGAGATCACAGCCTAGAATAGCCAGCATGGCAAAGATAACACATAAAATATGATTTTCACTATTTACTTATTTAGATCTACATTCAAATATCACCATTTTACCATAGTTATTGATGTATTCACTTTTTATAGAAAAACAATTACTTCAAAAATGTTTATTGCAGCAATAAAAGGCAATCATCTGTTTAACCATCACCCACATATCAATGTTTATGGCTGATATGAATTTCCAAATGTCTTTGAGATTCTGTAAATAAATCTACCCCGAGCCTGTAGAACAGTTTGTATATTTGCTAAAATGCACTAAGTTCTGTCAACGAGACAAACTCCAAATCTCTGTGAAGTGAGAAAAAATAAATTTGGAAAGCTTATGAATGGGAGGACCTGCCCTAAGACATCTCAACTGATGTAGGGAAAATTGAATAAGCTAAGAAAGTTAACCGAACGTGATCGTTTTTCTGTACTTTGGTGCAGACTTCTGTGTTTGCTGCTTGTGTTTTGTACAAATGGGTGAGCCAAAGAGAACGGTGTCACTGGGAAACACCTGAGGGGGAAAATTATTAAAATGCTGAGTGCCGGTCACAGTTCTGGGTTCTTGTCTTCTCCCTATGATGACTGCACCAGCTTCCTGGGAGAACTGCTCATGGTCTGCCTTCAGTTCCCCCTTAACCAACCTCTCATTCTGTCCTATATCAGCCCACCCCCTTGCCACTGTCTCATGGCCACCCACCTGCTGGGGACTCCAAAATCTACATGTCCATGGTCTTCCTCATGAACTCATGGTCTCATGAACTCATGGTCTCTCATGAACTCCGTACCCAGAGGCATCATAGCACTCTACACCCAAAGCCTACAAACCTAGGTTCTTTCCATTTTCTCCAGTTCCCTATTTCTACTCTGTCTTTAACTTTGTGTGTGTGTGTGTGTTGGAGTCTCACTCTTGTTGCCCTGGCTGGAGGGCAGTGGCACACTCTCAGCCACCACAGCCTGGAACTACTGGACTTAGGTGATTCTTCTGCCTCAGCCTTCCAAGTAGCTGGAACTACAGATACACACCACCACACCTGGCTAGTTTCTGTGATTTATTGTAGAGATGAGGTCTCACCAAGGTGCCCAGGCTGGTCTCAAACCCCCAGGCTCAGGCAGTCCTCTCACCTCGGCCTTCCAAAGTGCTGGGGATGACAGGCTGAGCCACAATGCCTGGCCTCTATCTTTATCTTTTCTCTATTTCTATTCCAGTGGCTATACCATCTGCTGAGCCACCCACTCCAGACACCCAGGGATCCCCCATTCAGCTCTTCTTCCGTGAATCTCACCTGCTCCTTCTTCTGATTTGTCTCGATTATTGCGGAATATTGGAGGACCATCAACTCTGCACTGCTGCAGGAGAGTAGATAGATAGATAGATAAATAGATAGATAGATAGATAGATACTGATATGGATTTATAAAGAGAGATTTTAAAACGCAAGTCAAAGCATTCACATCCCTGCTGAATATCCTTCCAAAGTCCCTCAACATATAGATGACAATGCTGTGTGTTACATTACAAGGCAAGACTCTCAGCCATTTCTCCTTCCTTATTTTTCATTCTTAACCCATAGCAAATAGCCTCTTAACCTGACAGTATGAGTTTGCTAATGCTGCTATCACAAACTACCACAAACCGGGTGACTCAAACAGCAGAAATGTATTGTCTTGCAGTTCAGGAGGCCAGAAGTCCAAGATCTAAGGTATGTGCAGGGCCAGTGCCCTCTGAGGGCCAAGAAGGAAGGCCGTGTTCCGGGCCTGTCTCCTTGGCTGTTTCTTTCTGCATCTCCACATCACCTTTCCTCTGGGTTTGTCTGTGTCCACAGTCCCCTTCCCTATGGAGCACCAATACATCAATTAGAATCTACCCTAATGACCTTACCTCAACTCCATACCTGCATAAATATCCTATCTCCAAACAAGGAAATATTCTGAGGCACTGGGGATTAGGACTTCCACATATAAGCATTGGGGTGCACAATTCAGTCAGTAACACACCATCTGTCCCAAATTTCTTACCCAGAGTAACTGTCTCTCCTTTAGAAACTGCCTCCCATTGACCTCTGTTGGACTCCTCTATGGAAAGGCACACACACACACACACACACACACACACACACACACACACACACACACACACAC
>NW_007247450.1:755346-765539 GCF_000164805.1 Carlito syrichta
AAAACTACATAAACAAGAAATATCCTAATTCCGGCATCAGCTTGAAAAAAGGTAAATGCTTGTGACTTTCTTGGTAAACATACTATAGCAGTAACATCTTTGTTTTTTGTGAGTCTAAGCAGAACATTTAACTTCTGTGTTCTTTGAAGTTCTGAGTAAAGTTACTATCGAAGAAGGCTATATCCAGCCTACGCAGACTAGAGTTCACACCACCTGAATTCTAGTAAAACAACATTCCCAGGGGCAAACACCGAGAGACACACACACACACACACACACACACACACACACACACACACACACCTTAGACCTGAACCTTGTCATACTTCTTCTGTGTCCCTTGGATAACATGCCTATGACTCTGAACACTCTGGAGGTTTTTCTGGGCCCCACCTTTCCCAGCTGGGAGGCACCCAGCTGACCTTTCTCTTCTCCTTACCCCAAGTTCTCACCTATCAAGTGACAATTGCAGTTAAGGTGATTCTTCAGGACTCCTGGACTCCAGAATTACATCAAGTTTGAAGCATTCTTATCTAAGAATCATTCTACCTTCTTCCTAAAATCACAATTCTGTGGGCTGTATGCAACAACAGAATCAGTGAGCCTAATGTGGTGTTGTTATGGATTGTGTAGAAAGAAATGATACAATCAATTATAGGAACGGATTTCTAGGAAATGTGGGAAATCAATGATGCACGTTAAAATGGAATAGTCTTTTGGTGACATACACACAAAATATATGTACAGAAAATTGGTTTTAGTGGATGGCACTGGGAGGTTTTTTTTTTTTTTATGGGACACCATTTTTCTCCATTTTTTAATCTGGCTTACTCTGGCAATGCAAGTTCTGAAATCTCTTCGCACGGTTTTTGGTAGCAGATAGAGTCCTAGTGTTTACTTTAAAAATCATGTGTAGAAGATGATCAATTTCAAAAAATGATATTAAATTTGTCTACTCTTGGTAATGCTGATTCCTTAATGAGACTGCACGCATAACTTTGATTAGTCTAGATACACTTAAAATAAGTTTTCAGTAGAGTGTGCTGTGAAAAATCACAGGATATCACAATTTCTGGTATCATGGGATGCTTTCTTTTCGATAACTGAAAACGAGGGCAGCATAACAATTACCAGACAGATTGCTTCCAGAATATTCCTGATCCCATTAATTATTTCTAGATTTACCAAAACAATTATTTATATCTAAAGCTGCTAAGTTTACTGGCAATTTGAGTCGCAAATCAGCATTCACACAAAATCAAAATGGCAAACAAAACCAAACAACTCAGGAAAGGTGTCTGCTTCGGAGACTGAAGAGCTTTTGCAACTGAGGGGGTGTGGTTTGGGGAGAGGGGCCTCTGCCAACAGATCCCCACTGCTCCCTGCAACTTGTTTTTGGGAAGGTGGGTTTCTGGCAGGAGGAGGACGTGAGAGGAGGCCTGTGTGACTTCAAGCCTAAGCTTCCATTAGGCCAACCTCTGTGTTCAAAGAACAGCTGCCTCTTGGCAACTCAGAAAAGGCAGAACACACTTTTCTCAGACTCTTACAGTCCCTGCCGCTTGGAATAATACCCTTCAGGTCAGAGAGGATGGAGGACATAAGCCTAAAATGGGAGATGAATGGTTTTAAATGAGGACTCCCTGCTGCTGTCTCTCCATATGGTGAACTTCTGATGGTCTGCCCGAGGACTGCCTGAGGAGGAAGGCAGAGAGGAGAACTTTTCTTCACTGAATTGCAAATGAATTGTTTGATACGTGCAGCCTGCAAAACTGAACCAGCCACCCTGGATTCTGGCCCAGTAAACCTGAGACCGAACGGTTGTCTTCAGTGTCAAAGACGGCCGTGCCCCACATAACAACATTCCAGTCAAGGAGGCAATGTATATAAGATGGTGTTCTCCTAAGATTTTAATTGCACCTTTTCTACATGTAGATACACAAATGCTTGCCGCTGCATCACAGCTGCCTATGCTAGTTAGTGCAGTGACATGCTGTACAAACTTGAATACTAGGCTAGACCATATAGCCTGGGTGTGTCGTGGGCTACACCTTCCATGTTGTTCACACAACGACACAATCGCCTAAGGACACATTTCTCAGAACATGTCTGTGTTGTTTAGCAACTCGTGACTACACTATTAGCTTATTTGTGTATCAATCTGAAATAAAGAGGTTAATAATAATATATTTTGTAAAATTTGTAAATGACTCCAGATTGAAAATTGATCAAGATCATCAAGCTAATTCCACCAAAGAAAAGCTGTGAAATCAAGAAGGGGATTGCTAATTTAAAAAAAAGTAAATAAATTTTTAAAATAGTGTGATGTTTTGCAGTCTAATGGCAACTTCTCTGAAAACTGACAAAAGAGTTATATGTAGAATTCATGCCCCTCTTTTTCACTTGGCCATTTCTGGAAAACATGTTCTTCAGACCTATTTTAGTCCTGGTCTTCATAGGTGTCTCGGTTAAACCGAAATAAGCAATTTCACACTGTTTTTTCATAAATCCTCCCCCATTCCAACAGGGTAGACAAACTTGCAGCTTTATCTCTTGGGACTCCTTGACCTTATGTCTGTAAAAACTTGACCTAGGCTTTAATTAATTCTTAATACAATAGAAGTGAATGGTGTGGAGTGCTAGGGCATGTTTCTTTTGGAAAATATCTAAAATGCAATTGACCACTTAAACGGCAAAAACCAGCTTTGATTCTGTAAAGGGAATCGTTAAGCAGGAAAAGACAGGCAGAGACATGGAAGAAAGGGCTGGAGGTGAAGCTGTGTGGGCACCCATGGACATTACGGAGAGGGGCAGGGGGCGTCATCTTTGCCTGAATTTGCATCCATCTTTGAAGGTTCAGTTGTTGAGTATACTCATGTATCTTCTTTTCTGCTTTCTTATTTTATCTTTTGTATTTCCCTAGAATGTCCTCCTGCAACTGAGCTAAACTCAGCCCACACAAGAGCATTCTGATAATGAGTAGTACTTAAATTATTGGAGTAGATTTCCATCTTTTTCTTTGCATCTGTTTCCTTATGAACAATACATGGAGTTAGAAAAAATCTTGGGACCCCCCTCCCCTTATAGGAGAATTCATTTACTGCCTACTTATTTAATGCTATTTGGACAGGTTAAACATTTGAATGTGAATGGATGCAAACCAAATGTTATAATGTCCTGTTCTGTCCAGTAGATTCAAAATAAGCAACGCCCCACAACTTTTGTTTTGGAAGCCTATATGTCCCTTTTCATGATGAGTCTCTTACCTTGATAAATAAAATTCAATTTTGGCCTAATCTGGAGCGGTAATGAGTCCAGCCTGAGTCCGTATTTCCCTGGGCTCCTTGACAGCTATGTTAATCTGCCCAAGTTACTTTGTCTTTCTTTGATTTAATTTCCTAAAATATCTCTGACTTGATTTCCTATTTTCTCCCAAAATATGGGAGAAAATCGTTCATAATGCATAGAATTATGATGAGGATTAAATAAGTTAATTGACTTAGAGCATCTAGAACAGAGACTGGCATAATAAACTTTCTTTTGTTGGCTATTATTGTTATTGTTTTTACTATTACTATCAGTATCTAACAAATTTTCTTTGGTTTAGTTATTCATCTTGTCATGAGACATGCATACTGCTGAAATCATTTATTTAACAAATGTCCTCAAAGCATGTATGGTCTCTCAGGAATAAAGAGAGAATATTCTGGCTCCTTCCCCAAATGAGCTCCGAAATGCAAATGTAGAATTGAGATATGAATGGTCACTGCCGAGGGCAGGACTGGAGGGAATCCAAGACCAGTGCAAAAAAGGTCTCGGGGGCTCTGATGGAGGGGGTCTCCCGGTTGGGGGTGGGTGGGCGAGGGAGAATGGCTGTGAAGACCGGGGGGCCAAAGTGCCTGCAAGGGATACCACCTGAGCCTTCTCCCTGCAGAGCTGGGGGCAGGTGACGCAGGCCAGGCCCTTCTCATTGAAGGTTCTGAGGCCGGTGGCTGTGACTGTATGTCTATGGAAACTCAGTGGAACTCACAAGGAGAATGTCTCCAAAATCAAGTCATGCAGTTCAGAAACAGCACAACAGACATGAATGTGAGTCAACCCAAGGGCTACAACCAGCCTGTGAATGAACCTGGCCAGGAGGGAATGCAGAGTGGAGGAAGTGGAGCTGAGTGTCAGCAGCGCTGTCCTAGAATATACTGGCATGAATGCAGTTCACACAGGGAAGGGGAGAAGATGGCGCAGTGGAGTGGAATGGCTATACAGTCCAAGGTGGGAGAGCTGCCCACACTCCCATAGGTATCACCAGCGTGGTCTCAACCCAAGACACATGAGGCTGGGTGAGAGGATGGCAGGCCAGCTGCAGCAGGTACTCAGAGACTCGCTGAGAACCATCCTTAGACAATGGGGCCATGTTAACACTCTCCTGCAGAGTCCCACAAGGCCAGGTTTATGTTTTAGGGGGAGACAAGAGACAGGAGTGAAAGCAGAGCACGGGAGGTATCTGTCACTTTTTGCACTGAAGACCTGCTACCTCCTGTCCGTCACCTGAAAATATGCCCAGGACTTTGGTGTTCAACAGACAGCAATGACCACACTGCCATTGGTTCCTGTTATTTCTACATCTTTCCACTGTCAATTTCTCCAAATAAGTCCTCCATGTCTTCTACCTTGACACTGAAGAACTGCTTCTACTTCAATCACTTTTACGAAAAATGCAATCTCTGGTTGTTACCACGCACTCCGTAATAAGCAGGACAATTCACAACTTTGCCCTGCGTGTGGTCTCACCTTGTTTGACACTGTCTTTGAGTTCTCTAATCACAGAATTCTCCAAGAATCCAAGGTGTTTTTATATCCCCACTCATCGTCCTCACGGCTTCTGCATTGGAGATATGCGTTCTACACACTCTGTGGTAAATAAAACACAGAAAGAGGAGTTCGGCCAGTCTTCTTCCTTCACATAGACCACCTTCACTTTGCAAGATGAGGATGAATTTGTTCTCAACTTAGCGGTGAATCAGCTCCATGGATGTAGCCACTCTAGCAAAACGGGAGTAAGCCTTATTCTGTATGTGTTTGGTTGTTGCTATTTATTGTGGTTGTTGTTTTAAAAGTCAAGAAGATAGGTAAACTGATGAAAGTATAACTTGGCAGTGTGGTAAAGAGTGGTTTGGTGAGCTATCACTGGGTGATCTTAACGTTGTTACACACAGGTGCGCACGCATGCATGAGCACGCGTGCACACAAACACGCACACACACACACACTCACACACACACCTTCTTATTAGCAGCATTCACTGACATCTCTCTGACCATAAGTGGATGGGCTGGCCCTGCTAATCAGACCTCAGATCTTCATCTTCCATTGATGGGCGACCACTTCCTTTGTACACAACACCGTCTCCTTGGGAAACCACGGGAGTCTCCAAGGTTTCCAATATCATCTACAGAAGAGAGATTGTCAAATTCACTCTGAATTTTGACCAAGAAAGCATCATCAGATAGAACATGTCAGCTGGATCTTTTCATTCCTCATCAGTTAAGTTGAAATCGTCTGACCCTAAATTCTCATTCCTTATTTTCTCTCACCAAACCTATCTCTTTCCTCTCTAGATTCCCCATTTTCTACATCTGCATTTTCCCATATCCAAACCTTAAGTGTATGCCATCCTTCAGGGCCGTTACCATTTATTTTCAGTTTGTTTTTCTGTTGGTAGACTCTTTTCTACTCCTACTGGGTAACTCTCTCTGTTTCTTAGTTCACAACTGTAGATAAGTGATGCCATTTCACAGGGTCCTGGCACCCAAAGCTATAGCATGTTTCAGTTCTTCCTCTGTGAGACTTTTCTACAGGTTGCCTCACTCCTCTCTTCCTCCAGTGTGATCTCCCTGGCTTTTGTCACCTCCTTCCTCGTCTACACTTCATTGGAAGCAAATTCAATGAAGCTCCCACCTTGATAGAAAAATGTATGCCCCACATACACATCAAGGCAGGTAAACACGTGCCAATACAATGGAAAAATATAAGACAATGCATCCCTTCATCTATGGCTTCCCACAATTGGGGCTCAACCCACGTATCTAACCTTACCACCTGTGAGGTTCTCAGATGCACCCTTGACTCTGTTAAATTGGTCTCCTCTTGTTTCTCTTCTCTCTCTCGAATGTCATCACTATCCATTTCTGATTAGCTGAATCCCATCCATTTTTCAAGGTCCATTCTAAAATATACTATCTCTGTGAAGCTTGCCTACTGTCCCAGCGCATAGTGGAGTGTCAGCTGACCCAAGTCAATTTGTTCTGCTAGCTCTTAGGTTCTCCGTTGAACAGCCTTCACACAGTTTGATCTTGGTGACAGCTAACTGCTCCCACAGATCCTCACTGCTAGGCTATGAAGCAAGCAAGGCCCCAAATGGTTTACACAACACATTACGTCAGTTGGATGAATCCCAGATCTTTACTTTCTGAAGTTCTCTGAGCACATTTTGCATGAAATGCTTTCTCATTATAGATGCAACTATATTCCAGAAGCAATTTATCTTACCTTTAAAGCTGGCACCAGGCAATCAAAGTTCCTTTGACCCAAGAGCTAAACCTAAGTCTTTTCAGAGATGAAGATTCAGGCATCTTCTTTAAGGGTATGAACTACAACATTCCCACTCCATGATTATGCAAGTGTGGAACATGTCTCCAAAATATTTTCAGTTCATGTGCCTTGAACAGTCTTAATTCCATTTATGCATTTATGTATGCATAGCGCATACATTCTCCTAGGTGCTGAGCAGCTCCGTGAAGTGTTTGTGCAAAGGAGTTCAATGAAATATTTCAGAGTATTGACCTGGCTACGTTATGTTAGATGGGTAGGGAGGAAACAGAAGGTGGCCAAAGAGAGGCAGATCATCTTGCAAAAAGAAAGTGAGGCAGCCGTTGCTGACAGCCTACCAAGAAGCCTACAAAAGGAGGAACTAAAATGTGAGAGTAGGTTTTGGGGTGATGGGACCATGCAACATGGTCAGAGGCAATTTTTCAATAGAGGCAATTCTGAGAGCTCATTACCAATATTATTATGCTGATTAATGTGACCCTAACTTCATCAAGAGGAAAAAATATATATTTTTGACATTTAACATTTATTAGCAAACTATCTAGTGTTGACGAGTGAAATAACTGACATCTTGCAATGACCCCCTCTGGAGTATGGTCTTTCTGATTCAAAGGCTGTGCTAGCTAACGGCCCCTTGCATGTAGACTCAAGATAAAAGATCTGTTAGTGGGAGTGTAAATTAGTACACCTTGTATGGGAGTTGGTATAGGGATTTCTCAAAGAATTAAAAGTAGATTTATCATTCAATCCAGCAATCCCACTACTTGGTGTCTACCCAAAGGAACAGAGATCGTTACACAAAAAGACACCTGCACTCGTATGCTTTTCACAGCACAATTCACAATTGCAAATATGTGGAATCAACCTAAATACCCATCAGTGGATAATAACAATGTGATATATTTGCATGGAATTGGAGATCACCATCCTAAGTGAACTAATGCAGGAATCGAAAACCAAATACCACATGTTCTCACTAACAAGTGGAAGTTAAGCTATGGGTCTGCAAGGGCAAACAGAATGGCATAATGGACACTGGAGACTCAGAAGACTGAGAGTGGGAAGGGGGGAATGAAAAAATCACCTATCAGATACACTGTGCACTGGTGGGGGTGATGTAACCAAAACCAATTGTATCTCTAAAGCTATTGAAATACACACACACACACACACACACACACACACACATATTATATATATATATATACAGAGAGAGAGCCCTCGATAAATGTGTACACATTTTAATAAAGGAAAAGAAACTGTATTAAAATTGTAATAGCCAGCATATACCTGCTTGCTTGTCACATGGTGACATTAACATTTGAGCAAATATCATACGACACATTGCTACCGTAATTCAATTCAACTTAGAAAAGTAATATATAGATAACATTGTTTAAAATGTGTGTACTTTTTTGGCACTCCCAACATATGTGTGTGTGTGTGTGTGTGTGTGTGTGTGTGTGTGTGTGTGTGTAAAGATAAGCAAATTAGCCTTCCCTAGAACATAACTTAAAGCAATTGAGTTCACACTCTCCATGTCTCCATGCCTCTCTAAGCATTGCAGAGTAAATGACTGAGATGGTAGGTGGATTCTTTCTCGTATGTGGGCATTGTGAAGGAGTTAACTAAAACTCTCATTGAGCTGCTTATTGCAGATTGCAAAAGCGGCACTGAGTTATTTGCTACCCTTCAGCGTGTGTAGTTTTTACAAGAAAGTGGCATTGGCACACTGTCTAGATTCCAGGTCTTGAGGATTTTGTCCAGAGCTTTGAACTGAATGGGCGGCTAGTATTATTTGTTTCTGTGAGCCCCTCTTGACCTCCAGAGAAATGGCATCGCAATGATCATGACGACAGATTACCACCTACTGTGCACTTTAAAATCTCTGGTTAAAATCTGTCTCCTTCATGTTTATTTTCATTTTCCCCAAATTTATTTGTCAGACACGGGTCTGTGTTCATATTAGTGCATATAAATTATTCGGGTCTTGAATATATATTTATCGGCACACATTTATGGAGTACCTGGTAGGTACAGGACAGTGCGAATCACCAGCTGCGGGGGAAGTGGGGCTGCAGTAAGGTCATTGTCCTGTGACTTGGTCCTGCAGGTACCAGAGAAGCATGTTTGAATAATATGCCCACCTACTGACCTGACTGAAACAATAATGTTTCCTTTTATTGGAAGGGGAATTAACTACCATGAGTGATAATTTATTTTGAATTAGTAAGAAAAACAAATAAATGTGTCTTACTAAACATGTAGGTCTTGGAAACCATTGACCAGGCATTTCCTGGAGGTTATAGAGGAAACCGAGACCTTTCCATTGTCCATAAGAATTCAGAGTTCTGTTGGAAAACAGGCAGGCAAAACATAACCAAGCCATTCACAAAACCAAAGAAAAATAATACAAAGGCAGGACACCATTGATGTAACCTGGAAACAGGCTCACAGCAGAATCTCTCTACAACTGGGATTGGCCCTTTTCTTTCCTTAGGAAAGGACATGGAAACGCCTGTACTAGAAAACAGGAGTGTTTGGGGCATCATTTTAACTTCATCTGACAGTCATGGCAAGGTCTTCCCCATGTGGTTTTGCTGTGATGTTCTCCCAGTTGGTGAGATATTCTCAGCCCAGGGACTCCTGAAGGGATCTCCCAGACCCCAGAAATAGTGAGGCAAGTTTCCATAACTGACTATAGGATGTAGAAATCCTTTAAGGACAAATTCAGATCATTCCATTCAGTTTTTATGAAATTACAACAGAAATTCCAAAATAGCATTTCTAGTTCCCCCCAATGACATATTCAAACTTGGCGATGTCACTTACTTCGCATTGCAATGAATCAGGTGAAGTGTGAGATGCTCATGGAAGTCCAGGTACTACTTTCCCTCTTACCGTAGGTTGGGCTGTTTCCTAACATTTACCCTACTTTGGATCGGGGGATGGCCTGAAACGGGGTATCACAAGTTTGAGTCTATGTAAGAGAAGCCACCATCACAGCACATTCATACTTGACTGTAGGAAAAAGACTGACATTAATTTCAGCATCTACTGTCTGCAGTGTCTGGGCTGGGTGTTTCTCCCAAGTTACTGAGTCATACTGAAGAGGGTCTAGTTAGAGCAGTCTTCATATTATATATGAAGTCGTGCACATTTTGAGCAGCTTTTGTTACTGGTTCCAGACCATGCGTCTGGTATCTGGAAGGCCTTACTCTTAGACACAGACCTGGTTCCAAAATTGTAGCTCTGTCAACTTTAACACACAGCTTCCCTAACACTAACGTCTAAAGGATGCTTGTCTCTCAGTTGTGGAGAGCGCGGCCTGAGCCAAGATGGCGCCCGGGATCTCTGCCAATTCCCATGATTAGGCGCATGATATACCGCCGGGCCCTCCTTCACTGCACACCGCGCAAGTGCAACGCTGTAGAGCCTATGAACTGCTGACACGCTGGTACGGGACTTGTGGGTGGAGACCAAGGGATATAAGGGACCTAGGAACTAGGCCTCCTCCAAATCATTGTCCTAGTGACGAGCCCTTCTCTGTGATAATTGACACATAATTTGCAATTATCAATAAAGTATGC
>NW_007247450.1:766643-786831 GCF_000164805.1 Carlito syrichta
TGGTGTAAAGGCTGAATAAACCGCTTTGAGAAGAACACGTTGTTGTTGCCTCCTTCCTGCTGGTCAGGGGTGAGCGACACTCAGTGAATGTAAAAACTGTGTTATAGTGACTTGGGGGTCTTCAAAAAAAAAATTCATTCTGAAATTTGAATCCCGGTATTTTTACACTCTCAGTTTGTCACTGCCCATCACTGCAATCCTAAACACTTTAGAAAGCAGGTCTCTTATAGAGCTGTCTAGCTTTTTCTCTTAAAAATGTATCATTTTAAAATCCTCAGGATATGTAACACAGAATTAAAAACAATATTAGAAAGCTCAAATACATTTTTAAAAATAATGGACAGTAGTGTGTTATGTGAGAAGTTATTGTCTGCCTGCATGTTTCTATAGAATAGAATTATAACTCCACTCTTTAATGATTGGCCCTTTTGCTAAGCAACTGGTTTCATGAAAATATGTTCTCCGCTTTCTAAATGAATGACAGTTACCTCTCCTGTTCCTTTTCCTACACAGACTTCTAGTTTCTCTAACATTGAAGAGAATTCTGCGCAACCAGCCTGTTTTCAAAGTTACTTTTCCACTAAGCCTGAGTCATATGTTTAATAGAGGAAATATGTAGAATATTTTCGATGTCAGTCTAGTCTGAGAAACACAGCAGGTATTATGGGTGACTATTTTCAGGCAGAAGGGAATTAAATTATCTTCTTTAATATAGATGAACACATGAGTCAAGAAAAGGGAAGCATTATGCTTTTATGGAGTCATTATTTTTAGTGAGTTGAATTTTATAAAGCAGAATTAAGCCTATATTTGGATATTGGAATTATTATTTTTCATTTATTTTCATAGCTTGTAAAAATGATTCACTTTGTTAATATTCAAATATCAGCACTGTTAGGTTGTGGGAAGGGCTGTTCTGTGCTTAGCAGGGTATTGAGCAGAACTGTTGGCTTCTGTCTATCCACCAGTTCCAGGAGCAGTTTTAACAACCAGAAATGTCCCCAGAGGTTGCCAAGTGTCCCCTCGAGAACAAAATTACCTCCTTCCTTCGCGGTTAAGAACTACTACCCAAGGGATATACTGACTCAGAATATTGCATATTCACCATGTGCCAGGCACTGTTCTAAGCACTTTCAAAAATTAACTCAATAATCAAGACAACCCCATGAGGTAGATAGCCTTATCTCCCCATTTGGACAGTGACAGAAACTGAGGCACGAAGAATTTGGGCTTCCAGGGTCCTCGCTCTTGTGTTTGATTTTTGCGCTCTGATATTAACAAAAGGAAATTTCAGAATACAAGAACCAGGTAGAGTGGGTAGATCACTAGCCCTTGTGAAAGATGGGGAAATATAGTAAACACACAGATTTGCATAAAGAAGACTTGGAATGACAAACTAGAAGTTTGTAGAATTTATTTTCTCTGATGGACGACAGGGAAGGGGGAGCCTAGTACACATATGAGGTTCTTCTGTCTTCCATTGTAGAGCTTATTATTTCAACCACATGCATATATGACACGAAACAAATTAAACCAAAGTGAGGGGAAAATGAATCCCTAAAATTAAAACAAACTGAAGCATATAACCCCAATAACATGTCAGACTGAAAACCACAACCATGCAGAGGAGAGACGCATTCTAAATAACATCTGTACCCTGCTAACCTTTTCTTGTCAATAGCACGTATTCTAAAGACCACAAAGGACATGAAAATATTTTAGCTTTATACATTATTGTAATTGACCGTATGAAGAGTGATATGCAATTTTTTTTTGAGTTGGAGTCTCACTCTGTCGCCCAGACTGGAGTGCAGTGGTCACTCCCGGTCACCGCAGCCTCTACCTACTGGGCTCTGGCGATCCTTCCACTTCAGCCTTCCGAGTAGCTGGAACTACAGGCGCGCGCTAGCACACCCGGCTAATTTTTTTTATTTATTGTAGAGATGAGGTCTCGCCTGCCCAGGCGGGTATTGAACCTGCATGCTCAGGCAATCCACTCAGCTCAGCCTCCCAAAGGCACGGGATTACAGGCTGAGCCACCGAGCCCAGCTTGCAATTTTTAAGCTGTTTCATATACTTTGGATAAGGCAAACAAGTAAATATACTAACATTGGAGGCCATGACTTTAAGGTGAAAGAGATATAAATTTAAAATCAAGGGCATTGAAATATAGTCTACTTTTAAAACAGTTGAAAATATTAATATATGTTGATAATTTTTACGTGTTTTGCAATTTCTATAAACTGAGAAATCTAAAAGCTATGGCACCTGGTAATAATGAACATACTTTGCACCCACATCTTGATGTATAAACATTTCCACTACTAATTGATACCAGATCTCCTTTCTTCTTTCTTTACCTAGATGCTTCCAGTTCTGAGACAGTGTAAAAACAGGATCCTGGATATCTCGTGGAGACCTGAGGACTAACCAAGCCTATCAAACGGAAGTTGGGACAGGATTGGTGGAGTGACCACCACCCAAACTTGCTGGTTCCTTGCTGGATCAAACTTGAGTGATCTCAGCGTCAAAAGGCATGATAAATGCAAGCTGCTATTAAAAATAAATCTTTGAGACCACAGTATACAGAGAGAGAGAGAGAGAGAGAGAGAGAGAGAGAGAGAGAGAGAGAGAGAGAAGAAGAAGGGATACTCATTTGCACACATTTCACCAAACCTTGTGGTGAAAAATTGATAATTAAAGGCAAAGAACTGTGCATATATCTTGCTATGTTTCCTTGTTTCTTCTAAGACAAACAGTAGTTCATCCCCTGGTAACGAAAGACAATTCCCTGTGGAAGGAGACTATCTAATACTTTTTTAAAATGGTATTGGTTGAAAAAAAAAATCACTATTTTTTAAATCCCCCAACAGGAATTGGTGCAGGCAAAGCTTGCCATAGATATTTAAAAACATTATTTATGGGAATCATCCAATGGTAAAAGTGCATCAACCATGGAGTGCTTAGTGGTCTGTTATGACTTCTACTGAGCAACAGAGATTACTAACATCACTAGAAATGAGTCCGTCCAGCCTTGTGTGCTCTGAGGTGCAATGTGAGGTGTGCAGCTGGTAGAGTTCTTAACAACAATGTCTCACCTGGGTCTTGTGTAGCCCTTGACCACAGTTTCTGGCATCTTATACAAAATACAGGGAATGGAGTCACAAGTTATATGGCACCATATGGAAACACCGACAGGAGACAAGATGTTCTCCAGATAATCTATGTCATTAGAAAACCAGTACTGGGAGGAAATCGATAGTTGCTCTAGGTCAACTTTGCTTGGAAGTGCAGAATGATGTGTGAATCTCAACTCCTTTTTTGTTAACAATAAATAAATTGATGGAGAATTGAGTGATGGTGATTAGAGAATTCTGAGCATTGACTGAATAAAGGACAATAAGAAATCATTGTTAATTTACTCAAGTGCAGTGATTTTCATGGGTGTAACAGATGAAGCGAATGATAATTCTACAAGTCATAATTATAACAAAGGTAATATTTTATTCAGATGTGTGTGTATGACGATGTAGTTAACTTTTTCCCATATTTGTTTTATTAATTACCGTGTATGGTAGCTGTAGAGGGTGACAGTACTATTCTTTCAACTTCTCTGTACGGTAAGTCCCCCACAGAAGAACAAGTTCTATTTTGAGAACACGTTCACAAGTTCAATTTGTCATAAGTCCAACAAATTGGTTAGTTGACCTGGGTACCCAACTAACACATCAGCTATATAAAACTGTACTGTCATAGGTTTATAATACTTTTCACAGAAGTAAGACATAAAAAGCAAATACTTTTCCAAAAACAAAGAACATTTTAAATCTTACAGTACAGTACCTTGAAAAGTAGAGCAATGGACAACCCCCTTGGGTCCCCTCCCCCTCTGGGAGCTTTTCTATCCTCTCAATAAATCCTGCTTTCTAAAAAAAGAAGAGCACAGCACAGTACAGCAGCTGGTATCCAGGGCTGGCATCGAGTGAACAGGCAAGAAGAGTTACCGGCGAGAGGAGAAAGAGACACTGGGAGGTGGCAGAGCTGAAGGATCGTCAGCAACAGGAGCCAGAGGGCCAGCTGCAGTTCCCTTCATGACTGATGTTGATGGCACAGGTGCTGGTTCCTTGCTGGATCAAATTCTATCTACACTCTGAAAAAACAACTCAATGATGTCTGGGTAGTTGCTCCTTTTTTCTCATCATAGATGGCATGGTAACACTGGGTTGCACTCTGAAAGGATGCTGCAAGCTTCATGGACTGTTCTAACGTTCAGGTCCTTTTTTCTCCAAGATGAACAATGTCGCCTCAAATAATGCAAACGCATGTGCAAATATTTGAAAGTTTGAGACTTGAGGGTTTGTATGTAGAGGACTTACTGTATATTAGACATTTTGATGAAATCTTATCATGTGAGAAATCACCTAGCCTGCTCATCATTATGGAGGGCCATGGGGAACGTGAACCCCAAACCTCATAACTAACTAGTTAGTTTTCTTACTTTCTGGTGATCAAGGAGAAGAGTGTCTCCTAGCTCCAGGATAAAATGAACGAAACAGGAACTACTTACTCATGTACCTCCTGACGCTGACTTTTTTGTGACTTGTGTGGTTAGCATTTCCAAGCTAGTTCCCACTCACTATTTCTCTACGTATGTTTGCAGACTTGGAGTGTATTAGTAGCCGTCACACACCATCCCTTAGGAATTCTAGTCTAGCGGGAGAGAGAAAGCAACATATGACATATCAAGCCAGTTCCATGTGCCCAAGCTCCCCAGAGCTGATGCCTTCTGGCATGATGGGGGGACCCGGCTCTGGGGAGCGGGATGGAAGATTGGCCTGGCGCCCACGTGGGCAGAAGTCAGTTGTGAGTTTGCCTGCCATATGGGTCACGAGCAGCAATACCAAGGCAATCCCATACTTTCCCAATGTGATAGGAAGTGCCTTGTGGACAGCAATTCGCATTTCTGGTGAGACGGCTTGGAAAGCTGATTTGGAGACAGAAGTTCAACACCAAGACCTGATTACCGATGGAATTCAGACTTAAGTGAAAGGAAAGGAGGTTTTACAAAATGGGGTGTGGTAGGGATTTGGAAGGATGTAGGGGTAAAGATTCATGGAAAGAAAATTAGGAGCCGGGAGGAAAGGTCAAACAAAATGGGCCTCACTGAAGAGGCGGTGAAGCAGGTTTGAGAAGGCCAGAGGTGTTCCGTCTGTGCATCTGTGTAAGTGGGTACGTTCAAGTCTCAACCCCTATAAAGTGAATCCTCCAGCCTCCCAAGGTTTCAGGGGTAGGGACTCTCTGGGGAAGTCCAAGGAAGAGAACATGAGGTCAGGTTAGGACAGCAGCCAAAAGCACTGCTTGGCAATCCTGCTTCCAGGGTCTTCTAGCTGAGAAGATCTTGCTGTAGACAAGTCTGTGACCTGGCATACAGCAGGCTCTAACAAAGGTTTGGCAAAGAAACGCACTTTGTTCTTCATAAAGGTGATCTGTTATAAGACAACCAGTGCAGGTAGGCAGAGGAGAGGGAGAGGGAAGAAGAGTGAGCTTTGCTGTGTTTGTCTGCTCTGGGTGGCTTCTGTAGTCACGGTTTACCTAGAAACCCAGAATGTGTTCTCGTGTGTGTAGTGAAAGGGAAGGAAGGAAGAAAGAAAATGAAGGAAAAGAAAAAGAGAAGGAAAGAGCTAGAGGGAGAGATGATAAAAGGAAAGGAAGAAAAGAGGAGGAGTAGAAAATAAAGGATGTGTGAGGAAAGGAGGAAGAAAGGGAAGAGGCAGAGAGAGGAGGGGAAGGAAGGAGGAGGGGAAGAAGGAGGGAGGGAAGCAGGCAGGGAGGGAGAAAAAAGGGAAGGAAGGAAAAGAGGGAGGGAGGAAGGAAGAGAATGGGAAGAAGGCCGGGAAGAAGGAAGAAGGGAAGGAAAGAAGGAAGGGGGCAGGAGGAAGGGGGAAGGAGAAAGGGAAGGAGAGATACAAGAAGGAAAAGGAGGAGGTAAGAAGGGAGGAAAGAGGAAAGGAAAAGCAGGAAGGAGGGAGGAAAGGACGGAGGGAGAAGAAAGAGGAAAGGAGGAAAGAGGGAGAAAGGGAGGGAGAGACAAAAGAAGAATGAAAAGGAGAGGGAGGGAAAGAAAGAAGAAAAAAAGGGAAGATAAAAGAAATGTCTGTGATTTTAATGAGGTCAAACTCCCACATACCTTATATCTAATTCAACATCAGCCAGAAAAGAAGAAAAATGATTAAAAGAAGATAAAATGCTGATAAACCACTTTTATGGTGCATAATATGGTGATTTGCTTTCAGATGGCAAAAATATTGGGGAAAACCCACTGCTTTCCTTAAAATAATGAATATGCTGCCTTCTTATTGAAAGCCTCCTAACAGTGTTTTATCAATTAAAAATTAAAAATAATCATAAAATAAGCTTTTTCAAAAAGTTTCCATGCTGTGTCTATGAAGAAACTACCGAGCAGATTAAAAAGTAATCATTAACTATTTTAGCCCCCTACAACATGGACTGGAAAAAAGTTATACTGCCTATAAATTGGTTTCCTAATCAAAGAATGATGACCACAGTCATTCCATGTATGCCAAGCTTTATTGGTTTGGTTGTTTCAATCAGCGTCTCTCCATCTTTCTCTCTTTTGCCTACGCAATCTTTGGAGAAAAGTCTGTGAAGTAGACGATGCTGAAAATGTATAATTGGAAACAGTCCGTTCTCCAACCGGAAGACCAACTTCTAATGCCTGTTTGGGGTGTTAAAGGTTGCTTTGTAAACATCTGGTGTGAAAAGCTGTGTGTGTACACAGGCAGCGCTCCAGAACCCAACCAGCTGTGCCCGCCGCGGCCGGCAACGGTGCCTGCCTAGCCTGCTCCTTCCTCCAAGGCATCCTCAGCACCATCCCGAGGTGAGTGGTGGAGAGGAGGTGCGTGTGGATCATGCCTCCTCTGGGGGGCCTGTGTGCATCACCCGCAGAGCTGGAAACCAAGTGGGTCCTCTGCAAGTGAACGAGGGGCCAGCAAGAAGGACAACGTCCCATATAAATGTCCCTTTTTGATATGCCCTGGTTTGAGTCCTGCGTATTGACTTGGCCTTTGTAAACATGATAGAGCGCCGATTGTATTCTATCCAATTAGCCCAGCCTTTGCTTCAGCCATAAAACCTTATGCAAACTACTGCTCAGAAGCTTTGCAGGCCAGGGAAACAATGATAGGCTTATAACTCTTGGAGATGTTTTTGGCAAATAGCTAATAAGAGCTCTTTTTTTTTCCACAAGACCTTCAGCTGATGGAAAAGTAAAAGAAAGAAACAAGGACTGCAGTCTCATATAGGCAATGAGGATGACAGCCCCATTAATAACACAGATCATTAAAATTTATAAAAAGCTATTCTTAATATAGGATATAAATACATTTCTCAGGCAGAGCTATGAAATTTATAACCTTTTTATTGTCACCAGAGGACTTTCCTCCTGCTCGACCCGCCACTGTCTGCCCTCTGTCATAAATCACTGTGTGGTTAATAACCTAGATTACAACTACCAGTTGCATTTACAGAATTAAATATTGACTATGTGAAAATGTTATTACATTTTTACTGATCGGAAGACCACAGAACAGCCCTGCAGGACATGGAGGTGGACAGAGATATCTGTGTAATCTTTGTTGGAAACACAGTTACGGAGTTCTCAGCAGCTGCTGATACGGTTTGGAGCAATGCGGAAGGAGGGGAGAAAACGCCAGCTCCAAATTTTACACCAGGCCAAACACATCAGAACGAGGCCAATCTGTCGAAGCGCTGAGCCTTGTTTTCAGTTTAGTAGTCTCCAGGTCAAAAGCATGAAGTGATGACCGAACTCCAAAGGGTGGAGCCATATGTTGGGAAGCTATAGTGTCCACAAGGAATAAAGTTTATTACAAACATTGACACAATTCAGATAGGAATCAGACACTGTCCTCTACTAAAGTAGGCACATTTCAATTTCTTTTTATTTGAACAGAGTCATTGATCTCCCAATCTCTAAATCTTTGAGAAGCATTTGCTTTTCATGTGAGAAACAACCAGAACAAAAACTTTTATGACTAAAGGATAAGAGTTTCCGTCATCACAGGCGTGAGTGCTAGATGTCTCCAAATGCTCAGGATGTGGTTTAATGCCTCATAAACAGATGGCATTCAGTGCAATGATATCCTTGGTTTGAAGGCTGACTGTAATTTGGTCAGTGAACTGATAGAATGGATACAGGACATGTTCTGACCAACACACACAGGACACACTCTGACCAACATACATTCAAAGAGCACTGGGAAGTGATATATGGGAAATGAGATGCACTCAAGATGTAGGCTGGAAACCTGACTGAATCATTGAAGACTTCCCATTTTATTCTGGCCTCTTTCCTTGAACTTAAGGAGGTGAATTCACTTGTCAAAAGTGCAATGGCCAGGCTTCAGTGCATTTTCTTGGGGCTGTGATTTTCACATAGCATTATTTTTTTCTACTCTTTTTCAATAATTGTCATTTTAGATCTTTGAAAATACGAAAGCCAAGTATTCTGGGAAAATTCTTTAAGTGGTTGTCACTGTGAACAACATATTTTAATAAATATGTAAACCTAAAAGGTTTAATCAAAAAAATTTACAAAGTTTTCAAATATACAACCTTGAAAGGAAGCATTGACACATAGTATTACATTGTAAAAATTAAATGTATTCTACCAAAATTAGATTATGACCACCTCATACAAGATTAGTTTTCTGAGTAGTTTATAATTTGATACAAAATAAAAAGAAATGCATGCCCCTTTACTGTATGACAAGCTGGTTATATAACCACACAAAGAAAAGAATCATTTCAACTCTCTTCAAGTTGATAAATAAGCTGAATTATTTCAAGAGATAATATTTTGACCATATAAACTTAAAAGAATGTTTTCTAGCCGGGCTTGGTGGCTCAGCCTGTAATCCCGCGCCTTTGGGAGGCTGAGGTGAGTGGATTGCCTGAGCCCGCGGGTTCGAGACCAGCCTGGGCAGCGAGAGCTCATCTCTACAATAAATCAAAAAAAAAAAAAATCAGCTGGGTGTGGTAGCACATGCCTGTAATTCTGGCTATTCGGAAGGCTGAGGCGGAAGGATCGCTGGAGCCCAGCAGGTCGCCGGCCACCGTACTCCAGTCTGGGCGACAGAGTGAGACTCCGACTCAAAAAAAAAAATGTTTTCTAAGCGCATATGGAACTGCGAAGGAAATATAGGTTTTACTCAACAATCTTATTTTTGGTAGTATTTTTTATCTTGTAGCTGTTTGCATGTGATGGGTATTTTTTATCTTGAAGCTGTTTGTATGTGATGGGATAAAATAACTAGGTAGTAATAGTAATGTTATAGAAATAAAATTTTTAGTGAAAAAGAGATAGACATGTAAGATCAACAGTATAGTCCTATAATATAAAATTTGAATTGAAAATATTCTTCTTTTCAAGAAGAAATGTGTATCTCTTGCCACTCTCTATGGAAAAGTTTCAGAAGCAACACAAACCCAGTAGCAGTGAGCTGACATAGGGCACAGCTGTGGTTTCCCAACTACGCCTGGCACCACTAGCAAGGATCCTTGGGGAAATAGCTGATTCTAGTGATGGGGAAATTAATTTACACGATGAAGCTGGGACATCTTTTGGGCCAAAACAACAAGGAAGCAACAAAGACTTGAGCAATTGTTTCCAAAAGGAGTCAGGCATGAAAGGAAGAGATTCTCTTGGGTTTAAAATGGGACATTTTAAGCATCACAGGATGCAAATATAACTATTCTTTTCGGGTTTTTTGAAGACTCTCAGAAAGGTGGTCTATACCTCTGTTACTTTCTAAAAATGTAAATGAAGCCAAAACCTAAGTTCAACCTTCACTGTTTCTGATTTCAAGACATGTGCATATTCTTTGTGTTTGCTGAACACAGATGCAGCTCTTCTCTTCCTGGGCTAAGGACTGTAGGAAAAAAGGAGGCTCAAGAGAGTGCAACGGATAAGAGTCTGTGGAGTTCCATGAGTTGCAAGTAAAAATTTATTTCAGTCTGGTTTGAGCGGGACAGGGAAATAATTTTCTGCTCTTGCATGGCAGGGAGGCTGGGCTCTGGTTTTACGGATGGCTCAAACCATCCTCCTCTTGATTTGCAGCTTTGCCTCCTTGATGATGGCTCCACCTGTAGCCTCCAGGTGCCTGCAGGATGCTATCTGCCACCCCACTCTCAAACCAGTCTTTCTCATCTCAGGGCTCTGCACAGGCCGGGTGCTCTCTCAGAGTCTGACTGTGGCCACATCCTGTGAGTATCTGTGAAACATAAACTGAGGTGATGTCAGAGTCAGAGGTGGGACCCCAGTCTCAGCCCCTTCTGTCCGCAGTACTCACAACAGGAAGGAGGATGCCACCATCAGGGACAGGGTTTTCAGTCGTGGGGACATGGACTCTGCCTAGCCAGCCTGAGTTCACTAGAGTATCCCAGTGCTCAACTGGGTATGAGAGGGGACCCTGCTACCACTCTGGGCCTCACAGTGCCTGCTTGCCCCTGTTTTCTCTGGTGGGGACACAGGATGAGTCTGCTTTTCAAATGAAATTGAGACCTTTGGAAACTGGAAAGATATTCAGTAGGAAACCCAAAGGTTCCTAAAAAGAAACAAACAATAACAATCACAAAAACTACCAAGATTCAGGGTCTTTGAATAACCTGGACTTCAGTATCGAAATGCTTTAGGTTCATAAATGCAGGAGGGGAAACTTTATGAAGAGATTTAATTTCTTTTATATATGTGTGTGTATATATGCATGTGTGTATATATACACATATACATCAAATATGTATATATTTGTATTTTATATATATATATATGCTACTCTGCTTGAATTGCTTCTAACATTTATAACTCTTCATTTAATTATTTTGGTGAATAATTGTCTTTCTCTAAATTCAGTAAAAATTAAGTGAAATCTGAAAAAAGTGAATGTAGTGATAATGAAGAAACAACTAGCTTGTAAATCAGACTCTGTCTCTCTCTGTAGCTCTCCATCATACTTGTGTAGAATCACACACAAAAAAGCATAGCTAAAGAAATCCAGCGACTGGAGGCATCATATTATCTGATTCCAGATTGTACCACAAAAGCTGTAGTAACCAAAATAGCATGGTACTGGCATAAAAAAATGGACATGAAGAAAAATGAAATAGAATAGAGATCCCAGAAAAAAAAATCCATACTTTTGCACCCAAGTCATTTTTAGCAAAGGTGAACAAGAATTGGTGAAAAGACAGTAGCTGTGCTACAAGTTTCTGGGAAACCTGAATATCTAAACGCAGAAGCAGCAGCCAGTTTCTCATCCTTCACCATGTACAAGAATTAACTCAAAATGTTTTAAAGACTTACATGCTAAATATAACACCTGAAGCCAAGAAACTACTCGAAAAAAAGCATTGGGGAAATGCTACAGGACGAAGGTCTCATCAAAGATTTTTTGAGTGAGCTCTAAAAGCACAATCGCTAAAAGCGAAAATAGAAAAATGGGATGTTATCAAGCTCAAAAGCTTCTGCACAGCAAATGAGACAATGAACAAACTAAGGAAACACCTAAACAAGAGAAAAAATTCACAGACTATTCATTCATGAAGGGATTGGTAACTGTAACATATAAAGAATGCAACTCAATAGCAAAAAATAACAAATCTTCTGATTAATAAATGGACCCAAGACCTGAATAGACATTTACCAAAAGAAGACACACAGATGACCAATAAACATATGAAAAATGCTCAATGTCACTAATCATCAGATAAATGCAAATCAAAACTACAATGAGCTATTATCTCACCCTACTTAGAATGACTATTATCAAAAAGACAAAAATAACAAATGTTGGCAATGATGCAGAGAAAGGAGAAACTCATTTACTTGTGGTGTAAATGTAAATTAGCAGAACCACTATAGAAAATCATGTGGAAGTTCCTCAAAAGAGCTAAAAATGTAATCACCATGTGATCCAGCAATCCCACTCCTGGGTATATATCCAAAGGAAAGGAAATCAGCATATTGTAAAGACATCTGTATTCCCATGTTTATTTCAGCACTAATCACAATAGTCAAGATATAAGTCGGGTGCAGTGGCTCAGCCTATAATCCCAGCACTTTGGGATGCTGAGTCAAGAGGATTGCCTGAGTCGGGGGGTTTGAGACCAGCCTGAACAACTTGGTGAGACCTCATCACTACAATAAATCAAAAAAACTAGCTGGGTGTTGTGGCGTGTGTCTGTAATACCAGCTACTTGGAAGGTTGAGGTGGAAGGATTGCCTAAGTCCAGCAGGTCGAGGCTGCGGTGACCATGAGCATGCCACTGCTCTCCAGTTTGGGTGACAAGAGTGAGACTCCAACTCAAAAAAAACTTGTCAAGATATAGAATTAACCTAAGTGTCCATCAGCAGATTTATGGATTAAGAATACATAGTACATGCACACTGGGTTATACCATTTAGACAAAAAAAAGAATGAAGTCATGTCATCGGCTGCAACATGGATGGAACTGGAGGTCCTTATGTTAAGTGATATGTCAGGCACAGAAAGACAAATATCACATGTTTTTCATTTACACATGGGAATTAAACAAGTGGAACTAGTATAGATAGAGAATAGAATGATGGTTAACAGAGACACCAGGATTTAATGTAAATACAGCATTTGGGCAAAATGTTGGAGTTGTCATTAGGATATTTGTAAAGATAAAAATACAAAGTAATAGAAGAATAAACTTCTTCTATACTTTAAACTTCCCTTTAATATAAAGTCATCTCACTGATGGGACAGGAATAAAAAGAGGACCAAATGACTAAAAAAACACACACCTTAATGGTAATGCTGGTTATAGTCGATGTAGTTAGGAACTAAACCTTGCACAAAATAGGTCTGCCTTTACCCTTAACTTCTGGAAAGTGATCTCAAAGATGCCTTATTTGGGATGGTGACTGGACAACCATAGTAGTATGGAAATTAGCCATGGCAGAAAGACCACAAATGTGATCCAATATGAGGACATTTAATCACAACTGAATGACTGAAGATGAGAATGAGACCAGTCATGTGGGCAATCAATCAACCAATCATATCTAAACAATGGGATCCCAGTAAAAACCCTGAACACTCAGCTCAGGTGAACTTCTCTTGCTGGCAATTCTTCATGTATATTGCCACAACTCGATACGAGGAGGGTGACTTGTTATGACTCCCTAAAGAGATGAAAAAATGGAAGCTTCATGTTTGAAACCCTCCTAGGCTCTACCCTATGTGCTTCCTCCCTTGACTGATTTCAGTCTGCAACCTTTCCCTGTAATAAAGCCTAAATGCGAGTATAATCACTATCAGTGAGTTCTGTGAGTTTTTCTAGTGAATTATCAAATCTTAGGGTGATCTTGGAATCCTGAAACTTGTAGCTAATGTCAGAAATAAGGGTGGTCTTGTGAGGAAAATTCTCTCAAATTTCATAGTTGGCCATAAATCGCCCACAATTCAACTCAAAATTCCTCAAAGGATGAGTCTTTTATTTCTAGTTTCTGTTAATTGCAACTTACATTTTTCAAGATAAGTAACATGCATATAAGTTGTAAAGCCAAATTGTTCAGAAAGGTTTCTTACAAAATGTAGCACTTTTCTGCTCCATCTCTCCTACCTCTATTTAAAACTCTCTGACAGCAACTTGTTAATATTTTTACTTTTTTAATTTGGTGTATGTAGCTCTGAATATCTAAATACCATAGAATTTTATTACTTAATTTTATATTACAGACCTTATCTATCAATCTCCTACATGAAAGGTTAGAATTTATCTTATTGACACCACACCATCTTCATTCCTCAGCTCATATTCCTTCTAAGACATATTTCCAACACAAATGTACTTCAAATTTTAATGAAAGCAGCATTTGGTGCTTATCTCAATTTGTTTTTCTTTTCATCTGAAGCACAGAATATACTATGGTCATATTACCTTTCTTACACAACTTTTATGCTTTTACTTGAATGATCAGCTACTTTTCTACCATAGACTTTACTTTCTACATGCCAATTTGACAAGGTTTTTAAAAATTAGGATTTTTCTTTTCTTTTTTTCTCTCTCTCTCTCTCTTTTGTGACCTCTCCATTGGAACACACAAATTTTTCTGTTCCAACCCAGATTTTCTTCTCTCTGGGCTCTTCTATGGACATCCTGGAACTTCCCTTCTTTGGGAAGCTTCCTGAATCTGGACCATTTTCTTGATTCCATATGAGTTTTTTTTTTTTAAATAAAACATGTACCCTACACAACTTTTATAGCAGTAATGAATATGGGTAATATGCTGAGATCTGCAAGACTGAAAAGGTCTTGATATTTTCTTCATTACTGGTTGCTAGTACAGTTGGGTATAGAATTTTAAATAAGGGAGCATTGCACTCAGACCCTTCTTGTCCCTGTACATCCCAAATCCATCAGCATCATTCTGAATCATGTCCTTCACTCCTGGAATGTTTTAGACTCTTATTCTTATTTACAGTGTTCCAAAATTTTATAATAATGTGCTGTGTCTTGTCTTATTTATTTATTCTCGTGTTTGTGTGTGTTTTAATCATTCATTGTTATCAAATGAATGAAGCTTCAACTATGGAATCTGATATAATCCTATAGTTTATTTAATTTTCTTCTTTTCTATCCTCTACTTCTTTTCTGTTCTGCCCTTTATTAAGCAGTTACTAAAACTTATGGATTTATCCTCTAATTTTCTCATTCTTTCTTCTCCCATCTTCCATCCCTTTGCCTTTTGTTCTGCCATACAAACAATGTACTCCATTTTCCCCCATCATATATATATCTTTTAAAATTTACACACTCATATAAAATGTAGATATGCTATATATAAACATATATATTTATTAATACATACAATTTACATATGAAAGAGGAGTCAACAATATTATTAAAAAATTGTATATTTATTCTTACATATTTAAACTTCAATCACCTTCAAAGTAGACTCCTTTTGATGCAATGCACTTATCAGGAATTTTTTCCACTGCTCAAAACGGATTTTGAATTTGTCAATTTTAATGCCTTTTATTACTTGTGCCAATTTTTTTGTCACCTCTTCCACATTGGCAAAATGTTTCCCTCTGAGGATTTTTTCATCTGGGGAAATAAAAAAGTCGCTCAGGGTGAGATTGGGTGAATAGGGAGAGTGAGGCATGGGGTTCATGCCATCTGTGGTCAAAACCTGCTGAACACTCAGCATGGTGTGGACAGGTGCACTGGAAAATCAACCATCATAAAATGGGCAAATGTATTAAAAGGATCTCAAAAAAAAATTCTCTGATGCAGATAGATTTCTAGAACACCTACCTAGCAGAGGAAGCCAGTACTACAAAGGGCCTACTCTCCAAAAAATTACTTTTTTTGGGAGGATGTCCCCCCCTTGCATAAACATATTTAAATATTATATTAATATTTTAATATTAATTTCCCAAAACTTTTTCTTGCTCTTAAATGTTTACTTTGCAGCATCTGGTTTTAGTTCATGGACACAATATCTTCTCTGTGTCATCTTCGGTTGTCTCTGTTCACTTCAAGTTCCTTTTGTCTCATTACTTCTGGGCCCTAGCTTTCCTTTCATGTCTGGTGCTTCTTGGCTCTCCATTTATAGAAAGAAAAGAATGTGAAAAAGTCTTTATAAGCTTTAGGTGGTGGGTGGAGTCTGCTGACTGATGGTTTTACTATGAGTTGATGGAGGAGAGATGGGCATGTTTCACTAGGAACATCTGGCAGCAACTGTGTGTCTTTTCTTTCATTTCAACCTGTTTCCTCAAAGAGAAATCTTCACTATCTTTTAGGGAAGGAAATCTGGCCTTGGGGAGGTGAAGGGAAGAGTCCATGGAGCTCCTTGACTGGGATGCACACTTCCACTTAATCACCAGCTTGGGTACAGTGTCTCCCTAATGACTTTCTGTGGCCTGGAGAACCTTGACCAGTGCTCTCCACTCAAGACCCCAGACAGTCCCGTCAACTACTCCACCTGGGCAGAAAAGGGAGGCCTGTCATCCTTCCGTCACTCATTCATTTGAATTCCAATTTCTAGTGTTTTGTGGACTTCATCTTGCATCTTCTTGAATTTACACCTTTTTAGATTAGAGAGAAAGGGGAGGGAGTAAATTTAAAACACCATTTAACCTGTCAAGGAAGTCCATCCATTTATTTCTATATTCTCAGAGTATATTTCTAACTAATTTAAGTCAGCATCTGTTGGAGGTGATCAAAATTATTTGTAAAAAGAGGAAGAAAGTGAACAGCAATGGAATGAGAAAAAAATGCCTGCTATATCATTAAATTAAAACCCTCCAACTAGAGCATATATTATATGAAATAATAACTGCATTTTTGTTCGCTTGTTTTAATCAATGAGCAGTTTATTGAGTTCACGTCTTTCAGAACAGACAAGCTGCCCTTATCAGTAAAGCCTTTTGGGAAACTTTACAAATGTATTCATGTCCCTGAACTTCTGACCCCAGGTGGACATAAACAAAATGAAACTATTCCCTTTCGCCCATTCCCCAGAGGATCTCTTTGACTCCCCGGAGGACGTCAGATAGGAACCAGCCCAGACCTTTGCAAACACGGGCCCCCCACAGCCTCCTTGACTGATAAGGACTGGCGCTTGATGGACGTGGTTGCAGTCATCTATATCAATTGTAAAGACTGACAGCCGGGACAATATGGACCGTGTTTGCTGCACCATGATTTGTTTTTCAGAGTGTACACAGATATGACCTTGCACCCAGGCATTAACATACATGCTGGGAGAACACGACGCTGTTAAATTATGTCAAGTGTTTGATTCAAGTAATACGTTACACGGGACTTAAACCTTCTCAAAAGCATCCTCTTCTCTCCATGTTGTCGTTTCATTTCAACACTACTTTAAATGAAATAGTAAAGCAGGATTTCATCAATACCACACATAAAGGATGATACTAAATGGAGAAAAACACAGATGTGAATGAATCAGAATAGAAACATTGGACAAGGGAACCTTTTATCTATTTAGCATTTTAACTAAATATGATGCTCTATGTATGAACTATATATATGTGTGACCATTTTTGTGGAGTGCAGACTGCTAGTTTTGCGGCATATTTTTCTTAATTTTCTAGACTTTATAAAGATTTTATGTTTAAGATAACTTTTCTACTTTTTTGCTTGCGAAATAAATTAGAAATGACTAGTAAAAAATGCTTTTTTCTTCTTATAAAATGGATGCATTTTCTGCATAATCATCAAGCAGATTCAGTGGCTTTTAGTTGTTTTTCCTTTATTTTTTTTTTAAGAGAGGAGAGGGTTCTGAGAAAGCTAGTGAATACTTGGTGCATTTTAGAAAATGAACTTGTCTTTCTTATCCAAATTTCACAAAGTACAGTGTTTGAAAATTGGAACTCAAAGGAATCCTTTTATATATGAAAAAGAATTATAAAATTGGTTCTAATAATTTTCCAGGGAAACTTCACACATACATTCCCACTTAACGGTGTTTTACTTAATATTTTTGCTTCCTCGAAGCCCTCATTAACCTACTTGAATACATTTCAAGGCATAAAATATTGGGTGATTCATGAACTGATCTCTTGCCAGGTTCAGAGACACTGCTGGTGCGGTTCCTTCAAAGACGTAGGCAGGCAGTGGTGGGACAGAAGCGGAGACCCCCCTCCCCCACCGCCCGTGACCAGGACAGCTTCCCATAAATTAAGAAAAGAACTCTATGAACGTCTGTGGACAGCCTCCCAGTACCTCCCCTCCCTCCAAATCAAGGGAGCTTCTGTTGTATTTGAAATCTCTTGAGGACTTGACAGCAGAGATGCAAACCTTCTTAACATGAGGAAGGAAAATATCAGCCAACCTGAAAGGGGGAACATAATACGGCTTGAAATGAGGCTTTCAAGTCTGACAATTTATGTGCAGTCCTAAATCTCCCCTGACCACTTGTTCAACCCACGAGGTGGTGTTGAATTTGAGTTGAGTCACAGCTGAATATACAACGTGAAAACAACCCTGGGCCCCTCTGGAAGGCCCTCCCATGCTCCTTGGCGACTTCCTGGGCAGTTTATGAATATGTGAGTTCCATGTGCATTCCACACGGAGAAACAGCCAGGGCAGGAGTGTGGGAAGCCAGGAAAGTTGGGGCATAAAATCACCGAATATCTGTCTCATCCCACGCAGGGCCGCTTCTCAGCCGCACATGGCAGGCGCTTCCCGGGGTGGCAGAGTGTGGAGTTGGGAGATTTAGTAGTCCAAGGCCTGTTGTAGCGTCGTGAAAGGACGAGATGAATGAAATTCTCTGTTTCTCCCCCCTTTCTTCTGGAATGGAACCCCTGGGCCATCTGCCTTTCCCGGTGACAACATGCTGCTTATTCAAATGAGGCCCCCCGGCACAAAGGTGGCCTCAGTGGGCCAGGGCAGCTTGTTTCCCCAGCGGGAGCCCACACTTGATTGAAGCTTCTACACTCCGCATCCGTGGCGGGAGAGGGTGGATGTGCCCGGCACAAAAGCCACACAGTATAGCCTAATGTATGCGCCTTTCCCGCAGAATCCTAATGGTGCCGTACTGGGGGGAATCTGCACCAACCTTATAGGCATTTAAAAAGAGACATTTATTTCATTCAAGAATGCAGCGACTTCCACTGCTGGTGCGGCTCGGAGAGCCCCGCTCTGAAAGGGCCTTTTATTGTGCGCGAAGAAAGCTCGGCTCCAGCGCCCAGGGGACACGGCGGAGGCCAGCGCCGCACGCCTAGCAACTCCTGGGCGCGCGCGGCGCTTTCCCAGTGCCCCGGGCCGGGCCTTTCGGTGCAGCCTTCCTTGATGGGGTTCATCTAAACCCCGGCCCCGCTGGCGTCTGGGCAGCCCCACAATCAGGCTCTTGTGGGCCTCCCTCGGCTCTCGCGTCGCCCATTTGGGAATGTGTCACCCCGCGCAGTTCAAAAGTGTGAACAGGCGAAAGGGGACACCATCACGCCATTCACGATTGGCAAACAGAGTCCGCAGGGCTCCCACCACCTGCGTGGCTGGCGGGCGGGGCAGGGGGCTCCGCCCAGGCCGGGCCCCCTCTGGGGGGGGTTCCCGCCGCAACAGGGTGAATATGTGCCCCCCACCCCCTCCCGGGAACACACTCCCATCACCCCAAGCGGCCTTGCGTGGGGGAGGCACTGCGTCTTTTCAGTTTTGAGACGTCACTTCCAAAGAGAGGCGAGATTAGGGCTTTAAGAACATGAACATAGCCGGGTGCGGTGGCTCACGCCTGTCGTCCCAGCACTTTGGGAGGCGAAGGCGAGGATTGCCTGAGCCCAGGGGTTCGAGACCAGCCTGGACAACCTGATGAGGCCTCCCCTCTACAATACATCAAATATATAGCTGGGCGCCGTGACTCACGCCTGTCATCCCAGCACTTTGGGAGGCGGATGCGAGAGGATTGACCGAATCTAGGGGTTCAAGACCAGCCTAGGCAACTTAATGAGGCCTTGTCTCTGCAATAAATCAAAAAATTAGCCAGGCATGGTGGCTCACATCTGTTATCCCGGCACTTTGGGAGGCAGAGGTGAGAGGATTGACTGAGCCCAGGGGTTTGAGACCAGTCTGGGCAACTTGGCGAGGCCTCCTCTACACAATAAATCAAAATTTAGCTGAGCATCAGTGGTGCATGTCTGTGGTTCCAGTCACTTGAAAGGCTGAGGAAAAGGGGAAAATAAAAACGACAACAACAACAAAATGAAAATAAAGGCAAACTCTGCCATCATGCCAGCCAGCAGGTGGAAAAACGGGGATAAAAGGGAGGCGTGCTCATATGCGGGAGTTAAGTGGTCACAAGAAATGGAAATAAAAGACTCTGAGGAACCAGTAAGGGGAGAGGTGGGGAGGGGTTAGGGTACAGAAATTGCCCATGGGGTGCCATGTTCCCTATCTGGGGAATAGGCCACCTGAAACCCAATCCCTGCCACTGCACAATATGCCCTTGTCATAAACATGCATGTGTACACCTGAATCTAAAATAAGGACTTTTTTTTAAGGGAGGTGTGCCTTCTCCCTCTCTGCCTTCATAGTCTGCTTTTCCTGTAGAGCCAACTCAGGGAGGTGGGTGTCAGCTGTTCCCTTACGGACACCC